>NC_068405.1:24084854-24204854 GCF_023724105.1 Carassius gibelio | reverse complement strand
GAAGAAAAACATGGGTTATCATGTCTCCAATTCAAGTTTACGATTTTTTTTTTTTTTTTACAGAAAATAGGATGGAGTGGGCATTATTGAACCCTAAAAACACATCTAAGTCGGTTTCATTCATACTATTGTTGGGCTACGATCTCCGTGAACTAGCATTATTCACAGGATTACAGAGATCGCCCCCCGATGGCAAACCACTGTAACTGTTTTGAAACCGTTACAGGTAGGCTAGGCAATTTCGGAATGGCTAGCAATAGCAACTGATGAACGATAAAAGCCTTGACACCCAATCAGAATCAGTCCTGCTACAACAAGCTCGAGAATTTAATGATGTGCACAAACTGAGAATAAACAGACAATGACGTCCACTGCTAAACAGTTTAAACGTTTATTGCACATAGTCACTCTTCTCGTTATTTCTCTGTAGAACCGAAAGTCTCGTGTAGGAATAAGGTGTATAAGCACTAAACGGTGTTGGTTTAGGTTGAGGCTGCTGTATGTTGTTTCACGCTAACTGTCAGCGTCTCTCTCTGTAGGAGATGTGTTGGTCAGCCGTGAGCTGAACGCTCGCGCCGCGGTTCCCCGCTCTTTCTCCGCACCCTATCCGCCTCTAGAGGGCATCACTGAAGACGAGCCGTGGATCTGGCGTCCCAGTGAGGAAGAACCCGACGCAGACGACTTCAGACAGACGCAGCATGCAGAAATGTACATCCTGGGCCTGATCCAGCGGCGCTCGCCTCCCGCCCGACCCACTAAACCCCGCACCAGCCTTGGACCTGATGCCCGAGCCGTGGTCCGACAGAGCAGTCTGTGCCGCAAGGATCCGCTGTCCATCCCTGAGGAGAGACATGCATGCTATCCCCGACTCGCCGGGATGCGCTGTGGGGCTCTGGATCCCAGCAGCAGCGAAGCCGAATCCTATCCGAACGCTCGCTCGGCATCGTCTGACGAGCTTGTGAACGCGCAGTACATCCCAGCGCAGCCGCGTCACGCTCCCACCGCTGCGCACCGAACACACGCCGCTCACAAACCCACCACCTCACAGCTCAGAGCCACGGCGAAGAAGTGCCGCTTCACAGAGGACAAGATTGCGCAGAAGAAACCTGGAAGGAAAGCATGTCGTGCTCAATCCGAGAACAGCCTGCTTGGGCAAAGAGAGCGCAAATATAACACTATGGAGCGCGACGCTCAAGCCAAAACACGACGTGGCTCCGGTCACCGCCGCTGGCGCTCCACGCTAGAACTGAGTCAGGACGAAGCAGAGACGCCTCCTGAACAGCCAATCAGACGCTCACGCAAACCTCGGGTCTACGCCCAACCACACCTTCAACATCTTCATCATCATCATCATCATCAGTTCCCACCAGACGGCTACACGCTCCGAGAGTCAGAGTCCAGTCTGAGCGAGGCCGAGTCTCCCGGCTCCAGCTCGCTCTCCAGTGATTCTGACGAGAGCGGCGGATTGGTCTGGCCACAGCAGCTCCGCCCACAGCTGGCTCCGCCCTCTCCATCACACCCGCCGCAGCCCAAAGCCTTCGTAAAGATCAAGGCGTCGCACGCGCTCAAGAAGAAGATCCTGAGGTTCAGGAGTGGATCACTGAAAGTCATGACCACCGTATGAGCGACAAACACCGGACTCATCAGGATGACCCTTCGCAGGGAGTTTGATTGACAGCTGATCTGACCAATCATTACGCCAAATCTGCTTTTGTCTGACAAACAATCCAGACAGGACTAGTAGATTTATGGTGGACTTGAACTTTAAAAACGTCACAATGACTTCTTTACACAGTTAAAAGAAGATACCTTCTGATGTTCATTCATGTTTATTTCATGCTTGAAGTATTAGTAAAGCAGACGTTATGTTTGCAAAAAGGTGGAAAATTTCCCCAAAATTTTAAAAACATTCCAGAAAAGTAAGAAACTTCCAGGATTTTTTGGAATCTGTGCATTTTTGGAAAGTTTACAGAAAATTACCAGAAATGTTCCACCCCAATCAGCTTGAACTGAGGCGTTACAGTGATTCGTCACGTACACACTGCAAGTTTCAGGAGTGACTGTTTAAATGTTAAAGGCCATGTTGCAGGTTAACCACCACTTTCGATTAATGGGTACATAAATCACTCAATATATGTATAGCATTTTTAAAATGGCTCAAAAATGGTCTTAAAGACCAGTTTTTTAAAGTTTTTGTTATTAATGACGTCACGTTGGGGAGCAGTGGAGGAAAGATAGCCTCAGCCTAATATGATGCCGCCTTCCAGGCAACCCATAACCCATGTTTTTCCAGTCTTAAACCCGTGAAAGTGCACTGGAACGGCAGTCAAACCCGTGACTTCCCACCGTAATTTCGAACCAGCCAGACGTGAGAGGGCAAATGAGGAATCCGTCAAAGCTAATTAAATGCATGGTCCGAGGAGAATGAGTGGAGAGTTGGTGAAGTGTCCTGGTGCTGCACTTGAGCTAGTCTACGAGCTGGGGTCGCTGTTGGTCGATATCTCTCTATCTATCTGTCTGTCTATCTATCTTTATATCTAGTCTATCTATATGTCTATGTATTTATCTATAATCTATAATATAATCTATACTACTCGTCTCTCTTGTCACTCTCAATGCTCTCAAGGCGGCTTTGGTAAATTCTCTCCCCAACGTGACGTAATGCAATGCATTGTGGGGGAAAGGAGACCGCTGTAAGATAGTACCTACTTTTTTGTATTATATTCCATTTTGTGATACCCAACAACATAAAATGCAATGGATAACAGTTTAAATGTTTATTACCAACAAGCAAATTGCACAAATTCGTTGAAAAATTAACCTTGCAACACTTTAAATTTAAGTGAGTCCCGTAAATGATCGTTCCGTGTGTGTGTGTGTGTGTGTGTGTGTGTGGAACAGCAGCCAGTCCTGCGTTTGTAACCATAGCAACATTCAGTCGTCTTGCAGGAGTGAATATGAATTTAGCCGTTTGGTGTCTGCCATTTTTTGGCTAAAGATTTTTACTAAACTACCGCTGATAGACGTGCTGTATTTTGTTTGAGCGCTGTCTTGCAGTGTTGCCATGTGCTCATATTTACAAGCACTTTTAGGCATATTGTTTGGTCTTATCTCATTAAGCTGGGCACTGTATTTAGTCAGTAATAAAGTGATCAGTTGTGGATGTGAGTTTTTATAAAAACTTTTGGTGTTATGAAACATGTGGGTGTTTTAGTGTTTGTTTGTTTGTTTGGTTTTTGTGCTTGATCTGGCAACTCTAACACTTTGCTGGTATTTTATCTAAAGAGCCCCAAAATGCTATTTATTGTTTGAATTTCTTAAAAATGACCTTGTTTCATGTCAGAAGTAACCTCGCTGTCTTGAGTGTCAGCACATTGTCAGTTTATGATTTGCTCTGCGATGTGTTTTTCACTGCGTGAGCGGCGTGGTTTGTCGGGCATAGCAACCGTAACTAAGGGGGGGCGAACCTTTGTGAAGGGTCAGTTGTAATATGGATTTAAAATTAAGAAATTTCAGTAGAACACACACACACACACACACATATATATATATATATATATATATATATATATATATATACATATTGTTATTTTTTATTATATACTTTAAAATTATTGGGACTGTTCAGTAGTATTATAATTGTTTTTTAATCTATTTTTATATATTTGATATTATTATTATTATTATTATTTTAAGTAGTAATGGTAACAAAAAAAATAAACTTTGTGTTTCCACAATTGGTTCTGGCTTGTTAACTCATTGGTCATATACAGTATATACATTTCCCTAATAATGCCTTAATTTACCCCAAAATCTTCCAGATTGGAGCAGCTCAGAGATCAAATCTTTATTTCTAGTCTGTTTATGATGGACTGTTGTGTTGAACTTCTTTAGACTGTGGTTCAGTAAATTCCTCTTCCTGTCATTCCAGTTGAGATTCAATTCAACTTCACTCTTTAATTCTGCTGAATACCAGTGACTGATGATGAATGTGATGTGTAGCGGCTCACGGTGATGTTCATGAGGAGACGGTGATGCTTTAGTGTTTGTTTGAGGAGAATCAGAGGATGAGAGAAACTGATTCACTCTTACTGACTTCACACGCCGTCTTGACTCTTCAAAACAGAAATGAAACCCGCTGAACACGTCACGCGTGTAAATGCCTGGAAATGTTTCCTATATTTATGAATGTAAACTGTAAAGAAAATAAAAACTGTAAGATCATAACAATTTTATATATATTCATGTTTGGTTCTAGTTTTGTCTTTAGGGTACTGAATGAAATTATCAAATTTATTAAATGAAATGAGGGTGAAATATTAACATTTCAGTAAAAATTCACCTTTTTGGTCCAATTTAAATTTTATTTTGAAAAATAATAATTGTAGGGCGGGGTTTGTTTCAGGTCAGCAGTTGTTGATTGGACGTTGAGATGTGGGCGTGGCTCTTAAAGTGCTTGCAGGGGTGGAGCTTTAAAAGCACTTAATGATTGGAGAAAACCTGCATTTAAAAACCGATGACATGCCAACTGTGTTCCACAGAAGATCTATTAGAGTTGATATTTTCATGTGAATCTACTGTAAAGATGAACTACAGGATGGATGTAGAGTTTGTCTGATCTGATGTACAGTCTGTAGGTGTGTTTGTTTGCAGTGATCGTGGAATTTCCGGCCTCTCTGGCTCGTGAACAGTGAATCTGCGGCCGCTCACATAAACACTTCTTCAGCACAATAACGAGCTCCAGCTGGAGCAGAAGACCCCGAGCTCGCCGCTTTATTAACACAACGCTGCAGGGAATGAAAGCATTCGAACCAGACGCAGAAGAGAGGATGTGGAACAGAGAGCCATTGATGGAGCTCCCGGATGGACGGAGGAATTCTGGGAGTTTGCATAGCTCGAGGGGCGTTTACAAGACACCGTTCTCAACTAAAAACGGAAAACTCTTTATGCGCTTCAGCCGTTTATTTACAATATAAGCCTAAAAACGACCGTTTTTGGAAAATTGTACTGTCAACATCTCAAGTCTTAACTACAGAAACATGAATTTGTGAAAATAGTGACATCATGTGCGAGTATTTGACATTATACGTGTTTGTATAAAAGTGACATCGCCACCTACTGGTCTGTTATGAACACTACAGTGTTTTTAGTCATTTTCGCAGATCTGTGTGAACAACAATCGTTTTTGACAAATATCGCCTGCAAGCGAAATTTGTAAAAAATGCTAAAGAAATTATATGCTAAAGAAAAGATATTGTTCATATTTTAAATAAAAAATTTTTTTTATATATATATATATATATATATATATATATATATATATATATATATATATATATATATATATATATATTTTTTTTTTTTTTTTTTTTCTTTTTTCGGTTTAATTTTAGTTAATGTTAAAACTGTATAGTTTTAGTTAATAAATCATTTTGTTTCATTGAACTTGTGCTGCACAAAAAAAAAAAACTCAAATAAATAAATATAAATTTCCTATACAAATAACCAGGATACATTTACTGGAGATGGAAAATGACTTTCGATATTCAGTTTTGTTTAAAATGTAAAAATGAATAAAATCTTAAATAAGAAGAGATACCTTTCAGAGTGCTCAGAAAACTACATTCAAAGGGAAAGCAAGACCACTTTTCTGATGCTGTTGGTGGATGTTTTTTCTTGTTTTAAGCAAAAGATTTAAGCCGGGAGAGATGTAGTGTGTGTGTGTGTGTGTGTGTGTGTGTGTGTGTGTGTGTGTGTGTGTGTGTGTGTGTGTGTGTGTGTGTGTGTGTGTGTGTGTGTGTGAGAGAGAGAGAGAGAGAGAGAGTGACTCCATCTGGAGGTGGTTACAGAGGCATGTTCCCTTCAGGGCCAAGAACCTGAAGCATTTCCTGTGAGAGCCGGAGCGAGCCGGAGAGGAAGACGAGGGAGCGAGAGGAGAAAGAGGCGTATTAGTCGCTCCCGCAGCACATCTGGACTCCATCAGAGGAGACTGAGACGTGAGCTCACAGAGCAAACCTTCTCTGACCTACTTCTGCTCACGACGCTGCTGAGATTATCCAGAGCTCCAGAACATCAGCCTCCTCTGAGCCAATCACGTGCTTCCGTACCGCTCCAGTGTGTGTGTGTGTGTGTGTGTGTGTCCTGATCAAACACTGGCAAAATGCCAGCTAACAGGGAAAGTTATGAACTAACCTTCTTCAGGAAACATGAATTGAAGGAAAGTTCAAAGTTATCAGCTCTTCAATAACATTCTCAAAATCTTATCACAAAAACATACTTCGTTTATCAAACTTTTTTTGTCTAAAATGTTTTAGTTGGATGTTCATCTAACATTTTTTTTAAATGTTACTGTTTGTTTCAGGATTTTCAGAGAACATTCAAAAGTAACATCGACGCAATGTTTGCAAAATGACACAATTGTTCCTTTAACGTTAACATCAGGATAGAACATTCATGAAAAACGCTTTCATAACGTTACGGGAACGATGGCAAAACCTTTCTTCGAACAATTTTCTTAACCAATGTTCTCAAAGCAGCAAAAATTTTTTATTTATGCATAATATTTTTTGTGAAACGTTTTAGTTAGATATTAATTTAATATATTTTTTAAATGTTGCTACTTGAACGTTCAGAGAACATTTAAAAGTAACGTTCCAATAATGTCTGCAAAATGACAAAGTGGAATGGTCCCGGATTGGTCACAAAACCAAGTAAAAACTGAACGTTCAGAAATAATGTTTTCAGAACTTAATGAGAACTTTAGCAAAATGCTCTGAAACGTTTGGTTTTTAGTTAGAGCAGAGCAGAATATCTTGACTTATGATTTTGTTTATACACTAAATTGGATTAAACATCAAAATCACAAAATCATGTTTTTTTTCTTGAGATGTTTGGTGATGACATGATAACAGCACATCTCTAGATTATTGTATTGGACAGTAGGCACTAGGTAGTGTGCAGTGTGACAGACAGTCACTCAGTTTTAGCCCCGCCTCCACTGCTGAAAGGGGAGGGGCCCTGCAGATGATTGACAGCTTGACTTCTGCAGCAGCCTGACAGCATCACAAGAACACGGCCATGTGCTAACAAAATCAACCTTTATTTAATTTAGCTTATAATGATATATGTAATCTCCACAGAACAAGACGCGATTTTACAAAGAAACATCGGATGCTGTCTATATGTTATAAGAATGTTCCATAAACATTATTTTAAGCATGTTTTCTCCTCACATTTACATACAAGTTCTGGAAGCGTTTCCTGTTAGCAGTGGTTGAGGGTCAGAGGTCAGCTCTGGTGGATGCGAAGGGTTAAACGTCTCTCTCCAGCATGCTGTTCTTCAGGAATGTGAGCGTCTGCAGTCATGAGATGTTTAGTCTGGACTGAAGATCTGCTGATCTCTCCGTCCTGCTCTCTGTGTTTAGTTGGTAGCTTGCTTTGGTAAACTCTTCTTCTTTTATTGTGTGTGCTGGGATTGTGGCAGGACACAGTAAACAGCATCTGACTCTTTTTGAACAGTTTGGTGAGGAATGATGTGCTCTTGTGTGTTACTGCCCCATCCTCGTGTCAGGAACACTGCATTCTTCAGTTTATCAGTTCATGCATTTTCTGGGAATCAAACCCACTGCAAGTTACACAAATCAAGCACTAGACGTTAAAACTGGAACATTTAATCTTCTGATCATGCTTTTCCTGGGAATCTAACCCTTGGGCTTGGTGTTGCAAGCGCTGGCTCTACTGTTTAAACTAGTTTTGCATGGGTCTATGCAATACATATAACAGTTTGTCAGAAATGTTCTTGAATGTGAGAAGTATTTGGTGTCAGGAGCTTCATGAACTAAACCTGATGATCATCATGACCTGAGATGAGTCTCTGTACAGTCACATGATCAATGACACTCATTCACTTCCATGTGATTAGAAATACAGCATAAACCAAGAGATTTCTCAGCATTTTGTTTGACAGTTTTCATAATCTCAAAAGATTTCATTTAAATCAGCTGTATGTAGTTTTGCCTGTTTTTGTGACTTTGGATCTGCTCCCCCTGACCGGCTCTGTTGGGCTCACAGTGTTCCTGGAAAGGGTCTTCCTCCTCTTCCTCTTCCTCATGGCTGGAGGTCTGTGTGTGAAGAGGAGGCCACTGCAGTCCTCCGCTCTCCTCCGACGGCTCCACCATGATTGGAGGACAGACGCTCCTTCACCTTTCTCCCGTCTCCAGCTGCTCCGACGGCTCTGGGAAAATCTGCACCAACACACGGATCACACTGAGAGAGAAGATGATTCAAGAACAAGGGACAGTTCGTCTGCATCATTAACTCTCCCTCAAGAAGTTTCAAACCTCTACAGGTTTTGTTGAACACAAAAGAAGGTATTTTGAAGAATGTTGGTAACCTGACAGTTGCCGGTACCCATTGACTTCCATTGTATTTTTTTTCCCTAGTATGAAAGTCAATGGCTACCAGCAACTGTTGGTAAAAATGTCTTCTGGGTTCATCAAAAGAACTCAACAGTGTCTTTAAATGAACTGATAAATGGCGCCCCCTTGTGGCTCTCTAAAGCATTACAGCACTGTGTTCTGCAGAAAACTACCATGTGCACAGGTGACATCAGTTCTGGTAGTTTGTCTCGTTATGTAACAGTCAAATGTGCTCAAGCTTTAGAAGCTATATGAGCATTCAAGCCATTTTACTAAATGTGGATCATGAAGCACTTTATTCATTATTATCATCCCATGATTTTGACCTGATATGAACTCATGTTATTTTTGTTATTTTATTTTACCAGATGCCAGCAATCTGTCCCAGACAGTGCTTTTAAGTGGGCCGGTATGCACCGGTACTCCGTACCACCACTTCCAAATATAGCTCTTGAGCGTACCACCACCTCTCCATGGCTCAGAATGTGCTTTTAGCGTACTGGTACTTTCATTTGGACATCTGATTTAATAGAGGTTTTAATCCTTTGCCTGCGCTGCCGCTTTTCAGAGCGCCCTTCACAATGCACGCTTCCTAATTCTTCCTAGTTGGGAGTATGGAGCGTGAATCATTTGAACCAGTTCGGGAGTTCGGATCGGGATCGTGAATCATTTGAGTCAGTTTGGATGTTTGAATGCAGTAATGCAGTAATAGCTCTTTCTAAGGGTATTTTTTCAAAATCCTTTTGCATATTTTATTTATGTTCAGTAGTTCTTTCTAGCTCAAGCAAATCCACAAACTAATAAAAGGATTTATTAATAAGGTAGTCTGTTGACTGCTGTATATAAAAGCCCTTCAATATAGTTGTTGTTACCTCAGGGGATGAGGGGAGTCATCAAAAAAAAAAAAACAGGAAATAATTTTTTTTTGGCTATAATAGAGTACCGGCACCTCTTTTGGGCCACTTAAAGCACTGGTCCCAAATACATGATCAGTTCTTTATGTTTCAGTTTGCAGAAGTGTAGATTGTAGGGAAGTTACAAAAGTTCCCCAACAGAAGTAAATATTTTTATTTTGACTACTTCGGGGAAATTAAAAATGTAAAAAAAAAAATTAAAAAAAAACACAAACTTAGAGCCACAGACTAATAACAAAGCTTTAAATCCTCCAACACAGACAGACAAGACAAGCTGAGTAAACAGATAAACAATATTTTTCCCTGTGTGCAATATTAGTCCCACAAAGCAAAAGTAGAATTATATTGTATAACTTTTAAAGAACAGTTATGAGAACCTGATTAATGCATGTGATGAATTACTGAGACCTGATATGATGAGAGCCTGAGGACATCACACACACACACACACACACACACACACACACACTGCTGAGCTGATGCATGTAAGACTGCAGCAATATGGCATTCAAGCATCATTCACTGATTCCAGTGTAAATACAGTAAATGTTTCTGTACACTGTACGGTTCTCAGTCGTGCTCAAACCGTCTGATAACATCCACACACATGCAGTGACACACTCTCGGTGTGTTAGGAAACACATGGACAGTGTCAGTGTTAAGAGGAAGAGCTGTAATCTCTGTAACGAGGGAAAAGCTCCACAGAACGAGACGCACTTTACAAAGAAACACAGACATGCAGACAGAGCAGTATTAGTGTCTCTGGAGATGAAAGCTTCATGTATTTAACAGGACAGGCTAAACACACACTCATTGTGCCACTGGGAATTATTCACACTCATGTTTTTATAGTTAATGTTGTGGTTTTTGTTATTGTGAATCCCAGTCATGTCTTCACCAGTGTTGGAAAAGTTACTTTAAAACTTTTTTTTTCTTTAAACAAGCTAATGGTTGTTTAAAGAATATTTGACTGAAAGGTGTTTGTCTGGTAAGAACTCACCACTAGAGGGAAACAGAGGACTAATGATCACACAGATCACTGCTACAGGCCTGTGTCTTTCACTAAATACTGGCTTTTCACCAATAATCTCAAACCTGATGAACAGTTTATGAACAGCTTAATGTACATCAACTGCAACAGCTCCTTTACTTTATATATATTTGTTTCACATGTGGTAAATTAAACGTGTTAAAAGTGTCATAAATCAAGTGTGTTTTTAAGCTTATTATTTCTTCTCAAGTAAACATATTTTTTATTTTAAAGAGAATACAAAAACGATCCTCTTACTTAGTATTTTTGTCTTGTTTTCTAGCATAAATATCTAAAACTCAAAAATCAAGATTAATTTATTGTATAAGGAAAATTAAGATAATATGTCTAGTTTTCTGTAAAAAAATACATAGTTTTTCCTTAAAACAAGCAAAAACTCTTGTTTAGCCTTTTGAATTAAGTTTTTTTCTTTCCCCATTGCTAGATATTTTTGCTTATTTTAAACAAAATTAACAACACTTTTATAATCTTCTTAGAAAACAAGATTAAAATCTTAAATCATTTTTCTTGTAGAGTAAAATCATCTCAATTCAAGAATGTTTCGATATTTATACTAGAAACACTAAAACACAAGACTAAATATACTTTTTTTTTAGAAGGCAGACAGAAAGAGGAAGAGAAAAACATCTGAATAAATGGAGGAAGAAAAGAGCAGAAGAGGACGAGAAGAGAGAGAGAGAGAGATTTCACTCCATTCAAACAAACTGACAGACTTCTGTATTTAGAGAAGCTGTGAGTGTGATAGCAGAGCAATAAAGACATGAGAGACACAGAACCACACACACACACACACACACACACTCACACACACACACACACACACACAGTATTACTCTAAAAATGTAATGTTACTCTTAAAAGTAATTAACATAATCAAATAAGATCCTACAAGACAAAGTGAATTTCCATTTAAAAACCACAATGTCCAATATGATACAAATCAATAAAAGATCCTACATGAAAAATTTTAATCCCATTAAAATCAATCAGAATGTCCAATAGGGTTCTAAAAATCCAGTAAGATCCAAAAGGATAAACTGAAATTCCAATAGGATTTTTTGACAAGGGTTGAATCAGTTTGAGGGTTCGGAGCGGGTTCGCGAATCATTTGAGTCAGTTTGGGACTTCAGAGCGAGATCTCGAATCAATTGATTCAGATCGGGAGTTCAGAGCGGGATCGCGAATCATTTGCATCAGATCGGGAGTTCAGAGCGGGATCGCGAATCATTTGAGTCAGATCGGGAGTTCAGAGCGGGATCGCGAATCATTTGAGTCAGTTTGAGAGTTCAGAGCGGGATCGCGAATCATTTGAGTCAGTTCGAGAGTTCAGAGCAAGATCGCGAATCATTTGAGTCAGTTCGGGAGTTCAAAGCGGGTTCGCGAATCATTTGAATCAGTTCGGGAGTTCAGAGCGAGATCGCGAATCATTTGAGTCAGTTCGGTAGTTCAAAGCGGGTTCGCGAATCATTTGAGTCAGTTCGGGAGTTCAGAGCGAGATCGCGAATCATTTGAGTCAGTTCGGTAGTTCAAAGCGGGTTCGCGAATCATTTGAGTCAGTTCGGGAGTTCAAAGCGGGTTCGCGAATCATTTGAATCAGTTCGGGAGTTCAGAGCGAGATCGCGAATCATTTGAGTCAGTTCGGTAGTTCAAAGCGGGTTCGCGAATCATTTGAGTCAGATCGAGAGTTCAGAGCGGGATCGCGAATCATTTGAGTCAGTTCGGTAGTTCAAAGCGGGTTCGCGAATCATTTGAGTCAGATCGAGAGTTCAGAGCGAGATCGCGAATCATTTGAGTCAGATCGAGAGTTCAAAGCGGGTTCGCGAATCATTTGAGTCAGATCGAGAGTTCAGAGCGAGATCGCGAATCATTTGAGTCAGATCGAGAGTTCAAAGAGGGTTCGCGAATCATTTGAATCAGTTTGTCCAGTGTTGGACAGTAACGGGTTATTAATAACGTGTTACTGTAACGCAGTTATTTTTTACAGTAACTAATACTGTAAAGCATTACTTTTTAAATAAATTAACTCCATTACCATATGGTGCATTGTCCATTATTTTTTTTTAAATTAATTAATTTTTACTGAAATGCAGCCTAACCTGTTTGCAGCAGTGACGCACTGTAGGATTGGTGGATGGCAACCACTGTAAACACGAAGACGCACTGTGGGCGTGTTTACGTTTATTCAAGTGTGTGCGGCAGTCATGGCGAGAGCAACACGAGTTTCTCAAAGTGGAAATATGCGCATTATTTCACTTTAGTTGAGCATAAAGACAAAAACCTTTTAGTCAAATGTAAGCTATGTCTTTCTGGTCAGAATGTCCTATCCTAGCCCATGAATTTCTAATCCGTGCGCTCAGATTTTGTGAACTGTACCCTCGGTTTTCTAATCTGTACCCACGAATTCATAATCTGAAAAGTGTCTTAAGTGATTCTCTGTATGTTTTTCTCATACAGGTGAAACATTGTTGAAAACACGCACCTGTCTCTACTGTGGAGTCACCGGCTTTCAGTCAGATCCTTAGCATGATATTAGTGGTGGGCCGTAATCGGACGTAACATACACTTTTCTGTAGACCCATTCCACATAATAATATTAATTAAAACTGTATGTTACGTGCTGCGTTAACGCAAGACTCTTATCGGGCGATAAAAAAATATCACCGTTAATCTATTCTCAAAGTTGGGTCGGGAGCTGGGTCTATACTAAGCAAGCTATGATGACTTTCACCTTGATATTTTATATAACCGACTGATTGAGGTCAGCCTAAAAAGATGCTCAGGACAGTTGACGGGCCACTGCTGTGCATCGTCACGAAAGCTTAACTTTCTCACGTGTTTTTACGCCTTACCGCTTGTCGATTTCTGTGAAGTTCTCCTGGAAGTCCCTCCTGCACCTGAACGAACAAATACAAATCACAGTTTGAACAAACAAAAAGATGTGAAAGAGCCCAATTCAGTACTCGCGGTGTTCTGGTGTTCAGGGCTCACACAGAGAAAGGCGTCTCAAAACACTTGAACATCGAATTTGCATATTTTTGCTCTTGTGCCAACAAATACATACGAAATATGTCAAAATATCCACTTGGGAAATTATGCTCGAAAAACTGTCAGTTTTTTTTAAGTGAAAGTAAACAGTTGAGGAAAAATGAGATGTGTATTATATTGGATGCGTTCATCGTCTCTTAAAGTGACCGCGCCTAATTTAGCGACTGGCTGCTGTAATGATGATCCAAGAAAATGAAAGAAAATCACTCACTGCTGTTTGATTGTATATTTCATTTTTACATTGAAGACTATCCAGTGCTATTTTACATTTAATTATTTGGTTTCTGAACCTTGACACCTACAAACTTGAAAAAAACGTAAACATTGTGTAAATAGCACAAATAAATACTGGTACAACCTTCACCGTGTCCCTGCTGACCCCAGCTACGGCTCTGCTCACGCCTGTTTCACACATACTCCGTCTGCAGTGCGTATGCAGTCCGTGTGCGTTACGTGTGTGGAGCAGCACGGACTCGATGTGCTTTCACACAGGACGCGTTTGCAGTCCGCTACTCGGTACATAAACGATCGCTGCACTGCTGCCGACGCAACGCTCCTGGAACGCAACCAGAATCCGTTAACATGGATGCGTAAAAAAATATGCAACGCATACGCACTGCAGACGGAGTATGTGTGAAACAGGCGTAAGGTTGTTTGCACCTTGTGTAATGTGGGATTAGTTTACAGCTTTTTCAAGCAGTTTGTGATGCATTTTGGAAACAGGAGATGTATATTTCTACTGCACCACGTAGCTTGATAAACCCCTTCTCAAAGACTTACTGTTTGAAAATTTTATTTGAGTAACACACATATTCTGAATGCCTTCGGCAGAATTCGAATGAGCCATTTTAATCTAGATTAATTTCAAGATCACAGTGAGATTAATCTAGATTAAAAAAAAATGATCTATGCCCACCACTAATATATATATATATATTAGGGCTGTAGCTATCAAATATTTTAGTAATCGAGTATTTTACCAAAAATTCCATCGATTAATCGAGTAATCGGATAAAATATGTTTTTGTTTGAAGTGCAATATTAATTATGAAAGAGAAAATAAGACTCCTGGGTCTCTTAATATATATATATATATATATATATATATATGTATGTTTCTCGAAATTGATTCTGAATAATTCAGATCGCTTTCATTTATTTATTTCAAAATGTTTTGTGTTATGTTGTCCATTGTTGATAGTTTTCATACTTAAGCTGTGAAAGGAACATTTTTAAGGGCTCAACACAACAGCTTTTATGATGCAGAAGCCACTTTAGTTTTTGATTCTCAATATATTATTCAGGTGTTTTCTTATTTATTTCAGAAATCCTTGTTATTTAGTGACTAGTAACTCTAACTAGTTACTATTTCTTAGTAACTAGCACAACACTGGTGTTGTCATAACATTCACCTTGGAGATTGAAAATGTTTCTTTTTTTGAGACCCCAGGAGCCCAAATTCAGACCCAGAACAATAAAACCCACAGAAGAGGTCGGAGTTCAAAGGAGGAATCTTTATATTACCAAACTGCAGGGAGAGGAAGAGTAGATATAAGTCATGATCTGCAAGATTAACCACAATCTGATGTGATCCCACCACCTCAGAGAAAACCAGTGTTGAGCTGCTGCAAGAGCTTCTGAAGCACAGCAGCTGTGGTCAAAGAGTTTGGGAGTTCAGAGCGATTCGCGAATCATTTGAGTCAGTTTGGGAGTTCAAAGCATGATTGCGAATCATTTGAGTTAGTTTGTCCAGTGTTGGGCAGTAACGGGTTATTAGTAACACATACACTCACACACACACACACACACACACACACACTCACACACACACCAGATCCAACTTTCCATTTCATCCGTAAAGCTGGGTGTGACACAGGAAGTGATGTCACATGTGAAAGCTCACAGCGCAACAGGTCTGAAGTGTATTTATCACACACACATCCAGACAGAGCCAGCGAGAGCAGAAATATTCCATCAACAGAGGATTATTAAAATACTGCACTCTAATCACATCTATGAAAATGAAAGCAAATTTAAACACAAGGACAGATGATGCAAATGATGCTGGTCAGAGTTGTGTTTGTATATTCCAGCAGGTTAAAGGGATAGTTCATCCAAAAATGAACTGTTTGACTCTCTCGTTGTTACAAACCTGTATGAATTACATTGTTGGGAACCAAACAGCTGATGGTAGCCATTGACTTCAAACTGTGGGAGTCTATGGCTGCCGTCAAATGCTTGGTGACCTAAATTCTTCAAAATATCTTCTTTTGTTTTCAATGGAAGAAAGAAACTCACACAGGTTAGGAACAACACGAGGAAGAGTAAATTAATTATATTTACACAATATACATTTCTACATTAAGTCATAAAGTCTCTTGGAGCCAATAAATGTCAAGGAACAGAAATATTCTCAGACTTTTTGTTTCTAAATGTTTAAAAGTTCAGTTTTTCTTTATTTAATGCGAATGTGAAGGGAACATTTCATATTTTGCAAACGTTATGGGAATGTTACTTTTTAATGTTCTCTAAACATTCTTAAACAAAATGTAACAGTTTGAGAAATGTTCTTCACAAACAAATCCAAGAATTGCACACTAAATGCAAAACGCCCCACATCTCTTTCAAAATGAAGCACTGCATTCAAAATATCACATTTGACCCCAAAACATTTTAGGGTAAATTATTCTGAAACTGAGATGTAAACATCATCTGAAGCTGAAGCTAAAGCTAAAGTGTTTCTACCATATATTTACAGTAACTTTCTCCCAGTTGTTTTCGTGTGAATGTTTGTTGCGGTGTGTGGTGCACACACTGTAGTGCTTCACATGTAGAGTCCTGCAGCGGGGTACAGCATGAAGGGGGCGATGCTGTGCTGCGAGGGGCTCTCCAGCATGTGTTTACGGTAATAACGGCGCAGGGCCGGGCTGCTCGGGTGCTGCTGTCTGACGTGGAGGAAGTACTCGTCCGGTCGGTTGGAGGTGAAGCCACAGTCCTCACACACGAAGATCTTGGAGCGCCGCTGGCGGTAAGCGTACTGCTGTCGTACGCCGTGGATCTTCCTCAGGTGAGACTCCAGAGAGCAGCGCTGCGTGAAGGCCTTCTCACACAGATCACAGCGGTACGGACGGATACCTGCACACACACACACATACACACACACAGAGAGAGAGACTCGAGCGGATCAGAACCTGCTTACCGTTTACAGTGTTTCCTCACGGGTCAAAATGACCCGAAGGCCTAAACTGAAACTTTTTTTTGGTCCAGAAAGCTTATATTGATAAATTTTTTATTATTTTTTCTTTATATTTATTTCTTTTTTTAAAGAAAAAAAAGTTGCCAGCCATCACCAGCGTTTTTGCTGATTTTCACTAAAATCTCATGGCCTCCAGAATATATTGTTGTATGAATCTCTGAATTTGCAAAACATCAAAATCAAGACCCTCTACTTTAAAAATAAATAAATGAAAAATCAGTTGTACTCCAGCTTCAAGCTTAGTTTTTATTAACATTTGAATATAGGTAGGTGTCTCAAAAAAAGATGAGAAAATCACATTTGTGTCAAACTCTACATCAGGATCATATTCAGCAGATGAGTAACAGCGCCCCCTAGTGTATAACAGCGAGAACACGGAAACTTCTGTGTTTGGCAGGGAAAGAGTTAATCATGCATATTATAATGTGCATCTACAGTGTGTGTGTGTGTGTGTGGGGGGCGGTGGGGGGGACGTTATGTAAGTGTTTTTTGCCTTGGAATTATTCTGTAGTCTCAGCCCTTTATTTGGATAATTTTTTGGTATTGTGTCCATTTTTTTAAATCGAATAAAAAATGTTTTTTTTTTTTTCAACATTACATACATTTCTATGGTGGGTCAAACTGATTCAACCATTTTTTGTTTTTGATCAATGTTCAAGTGTGACAAAATTCAATCCATTCAAAAATCCCAGAGGGAGGGATTTGTAAAAAAAAATAAAAAAAATTTAATTACAGACACATTAATCCTTGAATCCACTCATTTGTGTGTGTGTGTTACAAATTTAAGTGTAACAAAAGTCACAAAGTCTTGTACGCCTCAGATGAACACTTCATTCTGTTTACAATTTTTTATAAAAAATAAAAAACGCAGGTCAAAGGGCATTTTCCTCAAGGGAAGGATGACAGTTAAAGGCGCAGTACTGATTTTTTCAGTTCAGGGAGATACTTTATATTTTCCAGTTTTGATTTCAAATAAATTTTTAGTCATGCTGTTTGAGTGTCAGCTTTCAGAAACAGTGTGACAAGGAGAGATTGTGTGTGTGTGTGTGTGTGTGAGCAGACGATGAGAGTGTCTCGGTGTGAGTCTCACCGGTGTGTGTTCTCATGTGTCTCTTCAGGTCGAAGGTGTCGTTGAAGCCCTTCCCGCAGAACCTGCAGGGGTGTCTCTTGATCATACTGTGGCACTTGAGGTGACGCGTCAGCATGCGCTGCAGAGGAAACACTTTATGACACACGGAGCACAGGAACTCTGACGAGCCGCTGGATTCACGCGCCTGGAAGCAGAGCGAGACACACATGAGCTTCCTGGAGATCCAGGACCAGACCCTGAGGATCTGAAGGAGCTTCACCTTGTTGAGCGGAGCCGAGGCCAGCGCAGGAGGAGCGAGAGAACTGTGTGACGGCTGCACTCTCTCCATCCCATAATCCAGAGCAGGTGTGTGTGTGTGTGTGTGGACGGCCTGAGAGCGACACTGCTCCGACACTGACTCCAGAGCAGCGCTGGGAGCCGGAACACACACTGAAACACACACCAACACACTTACACACTGTCACTCAATACATATACTGTTTGGTTGTTTATTTATTTATTATACTATACATATATATATATATATATATATATATATATATATATATATATATATTCTATTTTCATAAATGATAATTTATTTTTAAAAATAAAATAATGAAAAAATAACAACCATATACAAAGTAAAGCAAGTATAGTACAAACAAATAATAAAAATAATATATTTTTATTTTATAATAAACCAGTATAGTATATTTTTTACTTGTTTTATAATAATAAATAATAACATCATTTTTTTCATTAATTATATTTAAAAAAATATAATAATAAAAATTAAATAATAAAAAATAAAAACCCTATACAAAATCAAACCTCCAGAACCCCTAAATAAACCAGTATAGTATTTTATTTTATTTTATAAGAAATAATAATGTAAATAATAATTATTATGTTTATTTTTTATAATATAACAACCATATACAAAAATAAACCATTATAATTAAAGATGATATTTATCTACGCTGGTTTTTGTTTCTATTATATATTTCAATCAGATAAAAAAAACTCTTTCTGTTTATAATGTTTCTTTACTTCTAAAATGTTTAAATTAATAATTCTTGATGGAAAGTGTTAACTCGTTGAAATAAAGCACTAATTTCTGTTAGCTGACGAGTCAAAAGGTGATTCATATGTGAATATATTTACATAAATACAGCATTTTTCAAACACTTCCACTTCATGTCTAATAATGGACCATTGTGTCTTTGTTTCGTTCAAACACTTTGACTTTTTCACACAAATGAAGACATCTTGAAGAATAGAGTTGATAAACACCAATTTCTTGATTTTAATTGATTCGCATTTTGATTCTCAAATTACAGAAATAAACAGAACAGAACTTACTGAAACAAATCATGTTTTTGATCATATCAATAATTACGTCACATTTATATAATGTCTATAAACTCCAGAGAGGAGCATTATTTATGAGTTTTATATATGCACTACATTCATGATATTTCACTGAACCTGTTCTTTTAAAATTACGAGGTTACTCTTTATTTTAAGGTGTCTTTGTTTACTTCCATGTAATTATAATAGTAAGTATGTAACAAGGTATAAAGTGTTACCAAATAGAATACTTTAATTACAAAATGCTATTAAAACGCTCTTACAATCATAACACAGCATACATGTTTGTTAACAGAGTACGGGTTTAGAGATCTTCAGGTCCGAATGAATCAGAGTGAGTCGAATCTCAAGCTTGTGAATCTCAGTGAAGGAGTGCGCTCAGGTTTGGAGGGTGTTCTGATGGTTTGGTTACCTGTGTTTGGGCTGAAGCAGGGCTCCGGCTCCTTCCACTGCCATCCGGCGCACACCGACTGCTTTCTCTTGACCAGGAACGAGCGAGGCATCTCCAGACTGCTTCACGGCTCGCTGTCTAGAGACTCAATCTGAGAGCGGATGATTTCCATATCTCTGGAGAGAGGAGGACACACCTGTGCTTTAACTGCTGCTCCGCTGGTTTGCATGCCAGGTAGAGAGAATCTGGGCTCCTCATTTAACTGGACCTGCCATGCAAATGGTCCTCCGGCGCGCGGGGCTGAAGGGCACAGCAAGCTCAGCACTGCTAGGAAAATGTTGCTTTTATTTCACGTTCCAGTTGATTGTCTGTCAGGTTTATGTCACCTAACCTGGGACAAAGGCAATTCAAATGTGCTGCTTTACTGTTGACTATCTGTTAACCTCCCGGTCCAAGGGCTTGAATGGCTTTCTCCAGTCCTGACAGGTGTGCTTTTCTTCTGCACACCTCAAAAGATTCGCCATCAGTTACCTGTCCGTCTAACCACATCACCGAGGGAGAACAACAGTGCAGATCAGCTGCTGGATAGAGACGTGATCATTTCATCTACTGTAAGCTGATGAGCCGAAACTGAATGAATAAGAATGATGTAGACATTGAAAAACTTACTGAAATGAGTTTATGTTGATGCAAAAAAATTGCACTGACATAAAAAAAAATTATATTAAAAATAAATAAATAACCCTAAATGAATTAAGAAAATAAGTAACGTTAAAATAAAAACGGACAATTTTAAAATAGCTAATACTAAAATCTGTGATCTCAATGATATATAAATAAAAAAAACTATTGAACTAAAACAGTTTAAATATTTTATTGAAACTACCAAGGCAACATCTCTTATTTTCATCTAGTGTACATTTATGCACTTAAATAACTTACATTAAAACTGATATAGAAATGAAAGCTGTAACTGAACTGGAAAATGAACGTAAAGCTGAAATAAAAAATTCTGTTAAAAATAACAAGGATGAAAAAAAAAGTGCACAACAAAGAAACAAACGTTAAAATAAAACCGAAAATTGTATGCATTAAAAATGTATTGAAATGAATGTTAACTCTTAAATCAAAATACAATTCTAAAACAGTTTAAATATTATATTAAAGTTACCAAAGCAACATCTCTTATTTTGATCTAGTTTAAATTGATCTGAAATAAAAACAGAAATAAAAATAAATATAACTATTTGGCTAACTAGAAATATGTTTGGATATTGAAATAAATAATAACAATGTATACAATGAATAAATAAACTGAAATAAAAACAAAAGTAGCTGAAATGGGTTCAGGGTGAAATGGGGGGGGGGGGGGTGAAATAAAAAAATATAAAATTTTAATATTTAAAATAATCAAAATGACAAAACACAACAAAACTGATATTTAATATTAAAATCCATCACAGAAAATATTACAAATAAAGCAGAGATGCTAAAATAACGGATGAAGATAGAGCATGCATGTGTCATTCTGAATGTGTTAATGCAGAAGGCTGATGTGTTCTCTGTCAGTGCTGAAGGACACACAGTACACTAGATATATTACCGTCATCCACTGTAACTGTATGCAAATGTGTCGCGAGGGAGCATGCGCCAGCTTTCTGTGAGCCGAACCGTACACAGCCGACAGGAGACACACGTCAAACAGTCCACACCGCACCACACACTCATTTGCATGTTTCTGTGAGCTCTGGCCTGCTCAGACATGAAGAAGGACACCGTGTTTGACTGGGAAATGTCTCTGTTCGTCATGTGAGCCACACCCGCGGACACAGAGTCTCTTCTGATGTTTCAGGGCTTCACCAAACCTCGAGAGTTTTGGAGGAATTTACAAACTGGACTACTTTGAAATTATATTTTTCCATTAACTCCTATTGCTTCACAATCAGGCACCATTTGGACAGCGTTAGGGTTAAAATGCTCTTTTGTTGGTTTTTATTGCTTCCATTGTCCTCATTTGTAAGTCACTTTGGATAAAAGCAGATCTGCTTAATGCAAAATGAATCAAAAACCAGGCCTACTTCTTAATAAAACACATGATAAGTATATATTTATTCATAATATGAGGTTTGCTGCAATGCTGAAACTCATTTTCATGCTTAAAGGGGTAGTAAAAGCCTGTCGCTGTTTACTCATCCTCTTATTGTCCCAAACCTGTATGAAAAGATCATTTGAAGAACACTGGGAACCAAACAGCTGATGGTAGCCATTGATTTCCATGTATGGAAAGGAGGTCAATGGCTACCGTCAACTGTTTGGCTACGCACATTATTCAAAATATCTTCTCAAGAAACAAACTCATGCAGGTTTGCAATCATTTGAGAGTGAGTACATGACGACGGGGTCTTATTTTTGGGTGAGCTGTCCCTTTAAGAACACTTTTGTAAAAGCAAAGTCACACTGATAAAAATAAAACAGAACAATAGCGATTAAAGAAAGACATCTTTACATGCATTCCATTGTTTTTATTTATTTATAACATCTGGCTGAGTACAGTTCAGTCTGTTGACAGATCAGCGCTGTGACGTCAGCGTATGCAAATCAGGCTAGCCGGAGGACACGCCCACACCTGTTCCCTCGAGTCCTCTATCTGTTCTTAATCACTGCTGCTTTGTCTATTTACACAAATGTTTTGTATGTGTTTAAATCAGTTCACAATCTATAGTTCATCCGCACTTTATTTTTTTATTGCTTCGTGTTCGGATTGCGTGTAGATGATGTGTTTTCTGTGGATCTCTTGTGCAAATGACTAACAAATAACTTGACTTCAGCAATGTTTTTGTTTTTTAGGCATGATAAAGAAAATGGAAACAATTGCATTTAATTCATTTTTATTTCAAGTGAAATAAATGTAATATTCACATAAAGGTCTAGAAGTGAAAAAGAAAGCTATTTTCTATGAATGTGTGAGACTTCCGGTTCATTAGGCGCTATTGGTAAATGACTAAAAAAACAAAAACAAAGTAGTAAACGGAAAACTATTTACACTACAAACAAGCGTGTTTTTGGTTATACATTATAATAATATGATATAAAAAATACCAGTTTGCACTATCGAGCAGCCTAATGGCTGTTTTTGTATTGAAATAATAATAATAATAAGAAGAAGCTAATGACACCGGAAGTCTTGCAAATTAAAAAAACGTACGCGATTACGCGCGTTAAAAATAGAGCAGATACTATGAATGGACAGAGTTTGCATTTGTTTAAACTGTATATTTACGTGTTTTGCTCAATAGTTATGTTGGATATAAACAAGTGTTTTTCAAGTTTAGCTTTATCTGTTCACTATTGAATTGTTTCCTTGATTGTTGATGAACAGGACGTTCATCTAACATTTCTAAATGTTTCAGACCTTTCAAAAAACGTTAAAAAGTAACATTCCCATCATCTTCGGGAAATTATAAAATGGAATGTTAATTCACATAAGAAAGGAAGGGTTTTAATTACTCAAAATCTTCTCAGAGCATGTTTTTGTCAGCTGGGTCGCATTATAATTGATCCGTTGATCTGGTCAGTAACTAGAGACATTTACAGCAAACCTCCAGAAGAGTTCAGCAGAGCTCGAGTATAGAAGAGAGAGAGAGACTGAGAGAGAGAGAGAGAGAGAGAGAGAGAGAGAGAGACTGCGAGAGAGAGAGAGAGAGAGAGAGAGAGAGAGAGAGAGAGAGAGAGAGAGAGAAAGACAAGTTCAGACCTCTCAGAAAACACGTGGAGATAGAACTGTTGCTTCATTCCAAATAAACAGATTATGATCCACAAATAAATGTAGCAAAAATGAAACTTATTGACAAATACATGGAATGAGATCCACAAATAAATCTAACAAAGTTGTGGCTGTGACATAATTATATATTTGTGAATATGATTTTTATTAGCAGATCTCATTTTAGTTATTTTTCAGTTTGTGAAACTCTGTGGATCTCAGTGTTTATTTATTTATTCTTTGTTATTATAATTGCATGTATTTTTGCATGCATGCATATTTAGCTATTCGGAATTAAGCAACGATTAGATATTAGAAGTTCTCAATGAACAACAGTTCTCTCAGTAACAGCAGCTAATAAAACCTCCTTTCAGAGATCAGACTTTTAATGATGTTCCCGAAACGTTAGCATATGAACTTTAATTATACGTCGTTCATGGAACGTTTCTGTAATATTTAGTTTGACGCTCCGTTACGTTCACATATGTTAGCAGAAATAAGTGTGTGTGTGTGTGTGTGTGTGTGTGTGTGTGTGTCGAGAGCAGGGCTGATCTCTCTCGTGTCATTCGTGGGTTCTCCTCTCAGATGATTCGTTCTTGTTCACGCAGTGTGTGTTTGATCGAGTTTCCCTCTTCTCTTCTAAACCAGGAAATGTTTGATGTCGAGCGGATGTTGAGTGTCTCAGTCTGTGTCTTCATCAGCAGCACGGGTGAGATCGAGCTCCATCAGTAATGGGGTGAGTCCAAAACTCCGTCTCATACACTTTAATCTCCAGACTCTTACACCTGATGACTGAAAGATCAGCTGTCGATGTAGTGTTTCTGAACAGAAGAAACTTCAGCTCATTTGTAGCAGTTTGGAGCTCACATCAGCGATCGCTGTCAGATCTTCCTCGCAGATGTTTCACTGTAACTCAAGAGACTGAGGATCTTTAGTTTGAGCTCAGATCAGAAGATCCTTCAGTTCTTCATCATCACAGTACAGAGCAGTTCAGGGACGAGAATCTGACTTAGAAAACTGATGGAACAGACATAGAGATGTATTTAAGTGATGATCTCATGCGGATTCTCTCTAGAATTCACCAAACTGTGAGAGAGTTCCTCTTAATGATAATGAAACATTTCGTTTCTGACTCAGTTTGGCTTTCATCTGCTTCCTGCTTCATTCTCCATCATTGAGGAAGTGAAGCAGCAAACTCACACTCGACTGAACTAGTTAGCTCTGTTCTTCCTGCTAGTTTACCATCTGATTGTGTGAAAGATGACTCTGAACACACACACACACACACACACACACATAATTATAATCTCTATTTTAAGTCTCTTTTATTTCTATAATGCTCTATACAGTTCAGTTTGTGTCAAAGCAGCTTCACGGTGATAAACAGGAAAACAACAGTCAGTGTTGCCAAATTCATCAATTATGAAACATTCAACTTTTAACTGTTATATATAAATGTTCAGACAAAATGTTTATGGAACGGTCTTCCCTTATTAATATTTGTTCTTATGATATTTGTACTTGAAGAACATTCTAAGAAATGCTTTTTTGTAACCTAAAAATAACGACAATTTTAATGTTCTTATAATATGAAGAATGTTAGGAGGTGCTGTCAAACGATTAATCATACGAAATTAAAGTTTTAGTTTATGTAATAGATGTGTGTGTACTGTGAATATATAAATACACACACATAAAAAATATTTACATGTATATATTTATATTCATAAAATGTATATTACATATATCTGAAATATTGTACGTGTGTTATTATACATGCATAATAAATATAAACAGCACACACATATTATATAACACATAATTTTATTAATGGTGATTAATCATTTGACAAGCAGTAATTTGGGGTGAAAATAATGCATGTTGTGAGGAAATGTCTAATCAGTGCAAGAAAACTAGACACATTTAGTTTTACAACCTTCATTTTACTGTCTTCATTCAAATCAATTCAGTTCATGTTTTATTCTCATCTGATAGTTTCAGTGCCATCAAATCAGTAATTATACCGAACATTCATATAAAAAGTCTTTTAAAGCCAGCTAAGCAAGCCGAAGGCAACCGCGTCAGAGAAGAAGAAGTCTGTAGCGTGTTTTTTTGGTCACTGTACCGTGGTAACACCAAAGGAAGGAAGTGTGTTAGATTACTTGAGTCTGGTGATGTTAAAGTGCCCTGATATTACCATCTGATCTGATCTGATCACACACACCTGGACCATACACATATGCTGAGGATGAAAATGTGAAGTGAGTTGATGTTGATGAGTTAGATGCAAATAAAAATGCAGGAAGTTTTCTTTTAGGGTTAGAGGTATTAATAACTAGCTATATATATATATATATATATACTGTATATAAAAGAATAGAAGTGCACATCCTCATCTGTGTTTGAGTGTATGTGTTCAGTCAGGGTTTGTTCATCAGTTTTACAGTCAGTCATCAGACGCTTCCCTTTCACCTTTTCACGATCTCAGACAGAAATACACTGCTGATCTCTGATCTCCTTCATATGTTTGCATAAACTCTAATGAATAATCCGAGGCAGGGTTTAGGATTCATGAATCCAAGAGAAAGTCTGGAGCTAACAGAGAACCTGCTCATTACTTTCACTACAGTGTTGAGAGAAAACCTCCTGCGGTCAGCATCCTCACTTCTGATGTTATTTGAACGTTTTGAGAACGTTTTTTTTTGTAACCTTTTAAAACATCGTGACAAGAAGACTGGATGCTTTTAAAACTTCTGTTTGTGAACGTTGAGGAAACATTCGCTTTGATCAAGTCGTGGGAACGGTCAACTATAACTATAATGCATCATTTTTGTCATCATATTTGTCTGAGATACAACTATCTGAAAATCTGGAATCTGAGGGAGCAAAAACATCTAAATATTGAGAAAATCATCTTTAAAGTTGTTCAGATGAAGTTCTTAGCAATGCATATTACTAATCAAACATTAAGTTCTGATATATTTACGATAGGAGATTTACTAAATATCTTCATGAACATGATCTTTACTTAATATCCTGATGATTTTTGGCATAAAAGAGAAATGTTTAATTGTAACTGTGAGAGAAGCGTGTCAGAGCGTTTCCTGTGATCTGGTTGTGATCTGGTGAGGGATGTGTGATGGTGACGCTCCTGGTTCAGTGTCTGATGGTCTTTCTGTCTTCTCACCTCAGATCAGAGCATCAGGTCAAAGCATGACTCAGTCCTCCATTCAGATGCACTTCTGCTCTTCTGCTTCCTCTTGCTGTCTCTTATTGCTCTCACTTCCACTTCTCAACACATTTAAAGCCTGCGTTCAGAACTTCATAATGTACAGTGACCCCAACAACAAACGAGTCTCATGTGTGTGAATCTTTGGTGACTCTGGGTCAGATGCTGGAGTGATTGTGGTGTTTGATTTGTTTTTAATGATCAGAGATGAAGCTGTTGTACTTGAGCGGAAGTCAAGTATTGTGTCACGTTGTTTAACTGAGAGTGTTGCACAGGAGGACAGACAATGTTTCCCACATCCTCTCACACACACACACACACACACACACTCTTCTGCACAATATCAGTGTGTCGCAGCGCATGCGTGTGCTCAAAGCGTGTGTGATCAGTTTCTATATGTGTGAACATGCTGCTATTTCATGACAATCAGCTTCACACCTCAGATGCTGAAAGATTAAACTGTACAGTTGTTCTCATAAAAGCAAAAGTTTTTTTTTTAATCTCATTCGACATGTCAAATGACATTTTTTGTGCCTTTCATCAGTACTTTTGTCATTTTCCAAAGCATTCTCCATTGCATTCATTCATTATTTTATTTATTTATATTTGTTTAGTTAACAGGGAAATGGTATATTTAAAAAGATTCTGTAACAAAACATGTTATTATGGCATGTGGTTCACTTACAAACATGTAAGCAAGCAGGTAGACAGCTTGTTATCCTTTTAAGATGATACATGTCCTCTCAATATAATTAAAACCCAAATGAACAGAGCGCTCACCGCTTGGTACAGCATCCGCAGTGACGGAGCAATCAGTGGAGAGTGTTTGAGGAGAAAGATGTAAGAAAACAGTAACAACAAAAGCAATCATCAAACAGTGAAAAATCTAACCTTTTGAATGATTCATGTCCCAGTGCATGATGGGAAAAACAGGATCATAACTGATATTTTCTTGTTTGCAATCCTTGCAAATATAACAATTTCAATGACTTGATACAAACTTTAATTTACTTTATTTCTTTAAATTCTTGCCTGAACTAAATTATTTAATGTTGAAATTACATGTAATTTTATGTAGTGTTAACTTCACTTGTTTCTGATTCCAAAAATAGCAGCTGTTTTGCTCTGTCACGTCACACTTTCTTTCTTTCTTTTTTTTTCCTTTTTTTTTTTTTTTACGAAACATGACACATTTCATTTGTGTGGTGAAGAAGCCCCTTAATCAGCATGATTCCTGTCTGAATCTGAGCCAGATTACAACTATTTGCTCATATTTTCACGTGTATGATATTATTTGATGCTTTATCCTGATGTCATTGTCAGAATTACAGCTGGTGCAAAATATGTCCCCGCTGATTTCAGCCACATCTGTGGGTACTTTTCTGGAGAAGCATATTTTATAAAGTTAAATGATATATTCTGCATATACTATAAATTATTTTTATCATTTTAAAAAACTTTTGAATTTGACTCATTTTGTTATTTTGATGAGTATATGAAAAATCTTCATTCATATTTTTACGTTTTTCTTACTATTTCCAAACTCAGCATCATCAAATTAGGTATTATTAGGCCTTTTTTAGTGTTTTAGCTATTATAAGACCATTTTTAAGTGTTTTAAATGTTATCAGACAGCTTGAAGTGTTTTTAGTCAGCGTTATCCAATAGTTTTTACATGTTTTAAGTGTTTTTTAACATTATCAGACAGTTTTACACATTTTAAGTGTTATCAGCCAATTTTAAGTGTTATTTTAAAGTTATTTTTAAATGCTATATGTCTGTTTTTAAACATAATAAGATTGTTTTAAGTGTTTCTAAGTGTTTTTAATTGTTATAAGACAATTTTAAGTTTTAAATGTTATCAGACAGTTTGTGAGTGTTTTAATAAGTGTTATCAGATAGCTTTTTACAAGTGTATATTTAAGTATTATCATACAATTTTAAGTGTTTTTTTTTAAAGCTTATCAGACAGTTTTGAATGTTTTTAAGTGTTTTTAGCCTTATCAGACAATTTAGTTTTTTTAAAGTGTTTTAGGAGTTTTAAGTAGTATCAGACCATTTATAAATGTTTTTAAGTGTAACTGGTTTTTAAGTGTTATTTTTAAGTGTTGTCAGACATTTATAAGTGTTATCAGACAATTTTAGTGTAATTTTAAGTGGTTTGTAAAAAAAAATGTTCAAGTGTTTTCAGAGTTTTAGGTGTTTTAAGTGTTTTTAAGTGCCATCAGACTGTTTTAAGTGTTTTTAAGCATTATCAGACAGTTTTTTAAGTGTTATTTTAAAGGTTTAAAAAAATGTTTTGATAATTTTTTTGTGTTATTAAGTTTTATAAGATATTTTAAGTGTTATCAGACAGTTTTAAAAGTTTTAAATGTTATCAGAGAGTTGTTTACTGTTTTTAAGCATTATCAGATGTATTTTTGGGTGTTTTTAAGTGCTACCAGACATTTTATGTTCTAAATGTTGTTTTAAGCGTTATCAGACAGTGTTTTAATTGATATTTTTAAGCATTATTTTAAGACATTATTTTAAGTGTTTTTAAGCTCTATCATACCATTCTTAAGTGTTTTAAGTGTCATCAGACAGTTTTAAGAGTTATCTGATGGTTTTTAAAAGTTAAGTGTTTTTAAGTATTATCTTGCTTGCTTTTGTTCCCTCTTACTGGTATTTGTTCTTGTTTTAATCATAAACTCACTTAATTGTATTCAGTTTCTCAGAAAACCAGACTTCATCTTTTAAGCCTCTGTGTATCTCCAGTAAATGCATCTTAATTAATGAAATCGTAAATATTCTTAAATACTGAGGAAGAGAATCACTGTGTGCCTTCTGTAACTAATGTGATCAGGTTGATTCTGTCATGTTGTAATGTACGGAGTGAAGTCTCTGTTCAGTGTCTGATCTTCATGTCGTGTTTGCAGTGAACAAAGCATCTGTCAGGCGCGGGCCACCGTCATGTTGTACGATGACGGCAGTAAGCGCTGGTTACCGGCCGGTTCTGGAGCTCAGTCCATCAGCAGGGTTCACATCTTCCAGAACCCCAGTAACAACAGCTTCAGGGTGGTGGGACGCAAACAACAGGCCGATCAGCAGGTAACTCTGACTTAGACCATTACAACCTGTGCTTAATGTGTGAGACGAGATTAGATCATTATCAGAAGTTTAGTGTGTATGTGTGTGTGTGAAGCCACAGTATGATGGAGGAGGAAGCGTGTGTGTGTGTGTAAAGGGTGTTGTCATTGCTGTTAATGTACGTGCTGGGCATCATGGGAAAGTGGCGTGTTGTGTGCCGTCCCGGCAGCCACAGATCTCGGTGGTTTATCTCAGAGACGTTTCAGTCTCACAGCTTTTGAATTGTCTTTCGTTTCCTGTAAATCATGTCAGTGTGGCGCTTCACTGTCTTCTGCACAACACCACAAACACAGGACAATCAGTAGATTCAGACTCAGTGTCAGAGAGGAAAACATAATTATGAGAGTCTACATCCCTGTGAATGGTGGGAGAACTGTGAAAAAAAATAAAATCTTAAAGATTTTTAAAATGTACAAAAATGTATTTCATAAAACAATATGTATTTTTTATTTACTTGTCCTAATGTTTATTTATTTAGTTAGTTACATAGTCATTCATTCATTTCTCCCTCTAATTATTGAAGATTTTAATTAATTATTTAGATTCAATAATTAGAGCGAGAAATGAATGAACACACACACATACGGGAACCAGCGGCTCCTGTATGTGTGTGTGTGTGTGTGTGTGTGTGATGAAGATCTGATCCCGTCTGTCATCCGTGTGTCTCCTCAGGTGGTCATTAACTGTCCTCTGATCCGAGGGATCAAGTATAATCAGGCCACTCCCACGTTCCATCAGTGGCGGGACGCACGGCAGGTCTGGGGTCTGAACTTCGGCAGTAAAGAGGACGCGGCTCAGTTCGCCAGCGGCATGATGCACGCTCTGGACCTGCTCAGCGGAGACGCCGGTGAGAAAAATGTGTTCTTAGGAGAAATATGTGCTATACAGTAATTCAGTGTGAGTGACATATCAACAAACCTTCAGAATACAGAGAGGAATAAAACTATGGAAGCTAAAGAATATTTAAAGAATTGAAATTTACATACGCAAATAGACAACATTCAGTAAAATATAATATTAAATGCGTATTTATTAGAATGTTTGTTTTCCTCTAGTGGAAGCAAGCAGGCGACCAGTGCATGAAAACACACTGGTTTGTCTGTAGTGCCTCGCTGTAAAACATGTAAAAACTGCTTTATGTTTAGAGGTTTTGGCTTGTGTTCACAGGTGCACCTCTTCCTCCTCGACCGCCTCAGAACGGCCCGAGCGCTGAGGAGATAGAGCAGAAGAGGAGGTACAACCATCATCTTCATCATCTTCATTATCTTCATCATGACATGATAATCAGCCTTGATTTACTTCATTCATTCTGCACAAATCAGTTTGCCTTCATTTCAACTTTGTGTTCATCTGTGAATCATGAAATATAAAATGTATCACAGTTTCCACAAAAATATTGTGCAGCACAACTGTGATCAACACTGATAATAATCAGAAATGTGTCTCTGTGGGATGTGTGTCTCAGACAGGAGCAGCAGGAGAGAGAGAGACAGGAGAGAGAGAGACAGGCGTCTGCTGCTCCGGCTCCGCCTCCTGGCCCTCCTCCCGCTCCTGGCCCCGCCTCTGCACCTCCTCCTCCCCCTGGACCTCCACCCGCTCCAGGACCCCCGCCTCCCCCACCACCACCACCTCCTTCAGGAGGAGGCCCGCCGGCCCCCCCACCCCCACCCTCAGGAGGAGGAGGAGGAGGAGGAGGAGGAGGGTTAGGAGGAGGTGATGGAGGTCTGGCCGGGGCGCTCGCTGGAGCAAAACTACGCAAAGTGGCCAGGGTCAGTCACATGATCATCTGATGATTAATGAGATGCATGTCTGTCTGAGCTTTCCTATGTTTGTAGTGCTTGATTGACAGGTGAGTAGGCGGTCCCTCACAGCTACAGATCTGATCACGTGACCAGCTAGCTGTTCAAGCTGTTCAATGAGGCAAAACAAACATTAAAATAAGCTAAAACAACTGAAAATCTAAACAGCTGTTTTTGTCTTTGGATAAGCAGGATTGATACGGCCTTTGAAAACCTGGATATATGTGACCCTGGTCAACAAAACCAGACATATTTTTGAAATTGAAATTTATTTATCATCATTTATATTCCATCAAAGCTGAATCTGAGGGTGCAAAAAAAATCTAAATATTGAAAAAATAAATAAATATCAAATATATCAAATATATATCCCAGTGACTTGCGACTACTTTTGTTCTCCAGGGTCACAAATATGGTAAGAAAATAAAACAAATATTAAATAAAATAAATAAATAAGCTAAAAGTTTAAGTACTAAAATCAATAAATGATTTATTTTAATTAAAACTAACTAAAATATTGTCATTATTAACTAACATTATAAAAAATATTGTTAACTGAAATAAAACAACATTTTTGATTCAAAAATAAATAAATTATAAATTATTTTAAAAATTAAAGCAATTTGTTTCCACAATCGGCCATGGATAATTGGCTATCGGTAACAGTATCGGTAGATATTATTTCAAATATTCAGTTGTCAGTTTTGGCAAATATCATCCTGGAAAATCGGCTATCGGTAACGTTATCGGTAGATATTATTTAGAAAATTCTGCTGTCTCTATCAGCAGATATCATTTTGGTTAAGCAGCTATAGTTAACGTTATCGGTAGATATTATTTTGAATATTTAGTTGTCAGTATTGGAATATATTCTTGATAATCGGCTATAGGTAATGTTATCGGTAGATATTATTTTGAAAATTCTGCTGTCTGTATCAGCAGATATCATTTTGGATAATCGGATGAGAAATTATGTAGTGAAGTAATGGTGCATCTCTAATATATGTATTTAATATATGTTTTAATAACATTTTAGTAAAATATTTTGTGTAAAATATGGTGTCTAATATTTATTCTAACCAATGAATTTGTATGACTTTCCCTGACTGTGTGTGTGTGTGTGTGTGTGTGTGTGTGCAGGACACTGACAGTGGAGCAGCAGCTCCTGCAGCGAGCGCCAGCTCAGGAGGAGGTGGAGGAGGAGGAGGAGGAGGTGGAGGAGGAGGACTGATGGGAGAAATGAGTGCAATTCTCGCTCGACGGTCAGTTTAAAGCCACTTCAATCATATGGTGTTTGCTCTGCAGTAGAAATATATACATATATACACACATTTAGATACACATATCGATAAATTTAGCCCGAAACTATTCGCTTAGACAGGAAGTAGCCATCTAAAAATCTCCTCCAGTTGCTCATGTGCCGTTTAGAGTCAATCTGAAACTGATGCTGCCTCAGCAACAATATATATTGCTACAGTGTGTGTGTGTGTGCGTGTGAATACAGCAGCTCTTCATCTTCATCTGTGTGTGTTACAGGAAAAAAGCTTCTGACGCTCCAGTGGTCAAGAAGGAAGAAACAAGTAGCGTGAGTCGTGTGAGTGTGTGAGAGAGAGAGAGAGAGAGAGTTGTGGAGTGTGTGAGAAAGAGTTGTGTGTGTGTGTGTGTGAGAGAGAGAGAGAGTTGTGTGTGTGAGAGTTGTGTTTGTTTGTGTGTGTGTGACTGATAGTTCATCTGATCTCTCTCTCTCTCTGTTCTCAGGCTGATTCTGTGAACAATGACTCCAGAGCTGCAGGTGAGAATCAAATCACTTCATCATCTCACTGCACTTCCTGTTTACAGTGAAGATTGTGACCTCAAAGTCTTCATGTTTCTCTTTTCAGACAAACCAGATGTGGTGAAGAAGCCCTGGGAGAAACCGTCGTCTGTGTCACGGTAAAAACAGGATCTCTGATGCTTCAATAAACCTCCTGTGTGATTCAGACGGGGGTGTTTGACTGTTACCTTTATATTTTCAGTTTTCATTTTCATTTTAGTTATGTGGTTATGTGCTTTTGTCATTTGTTTTATTTTTTCAAAATTTTAAATAGGTTGACTTTATTTTTTCTTTCAGTTTTAATTTGATTTCAGCCATCAATTGTAGTACTTAAACTTATTTAATTATTAATCTAATATTTGTTTTATTTCAGCTTTCTTTCATTTAACAATATTTTTAATAGTTTTAGTTTACAATAACTCATTTCAGTTGAGAAATGAGTTTTAGTTTTATTCAATTTATTATTTTAAGTTTGTAAACTTATTTCAGTTAAAATACTTACATTTTTAACATTTTTTATTTTATTGCAATTCACATGTTAATTTTATTTAATCTAGTGATTTTAGTATTTACATTTATTTAATTTAGTTTCCAAGTCAAAGATTTTAAAATATATATTTTAGTTTATTATTTTTTAATCCAGTATTTGTGATATTGTATTTTAGCTTGTAGTTAATTTTATTTGTATTTCAATTTTAGCTTTATTTAATTTTATTGCAATTTTAGTACATAAACTTATTTCAGGAGGTTGGCAATATTTAAATTTTTTTTTTAATATTTCAGCAGTTCGCAAACATGTCCTGGTAAATGATTTCTATAGTGTAATAGTTCTAGTTTTGGATAACGATGGCTGGTTTTGAACAGGGTGAATTCAGCTTCTAAGAGTCAGGACAAGAGCCCGGTGTCTCCCGCGACTGCGGCTCCATTGAACAGGTACGTCTCGCTTCGCTTCTCTGAGTTCTGCTGTTGAGCCTCTGAAGATCGAGCGTAAGATCCGTGTGTTTGGCTTCCTCCTGCAGGACGAGACCCGGCAGCAGCATAGGAGACGCCACAGACATGGAGAAATTCAAACAGGTCAGCAACACCGTCACACACACACACACACACACACACTTCCTCTAAAACACTCAGTGTTGGGGGTAATGCGTTACAAAAAACACAAGTTTTGTATTCCGATTACTTTTCAAAGTAACTAGTAAAGTAACACATTACTTTTTTAATTCAGAAGGAAATATCAGAGTTACTTTTTCAGATCAGTGACAGCAGTTACTTTGTGTCCATGTGTTGAGTGACAGCTCTGGTGTTGCCATGGAGACAGAGATCAGGAGTCAGCTCAGTGTTGAGTGTGAACATGATCTCACTGTAGTTCTAGACTCAATATGAACTGTTTACTCAGAAACACATTCAGTGTTCCTCTAAATCAATATAAACTGTGAAATTCAAACACAGAATATAATACAAACCTGCAATGATTAAATATGTTAAATAAGACAAATATCATTTATGTATTTAATTACATTTTATTAACCTTCTATGATCCAGTTCAATCATACCAATAATCAAAATTGGTGTTTGATGTGTTATTGTTGATCTTTCTTCTCCTGTGTCATATTCTTCATGTGATTACAAAACAACATAATTAGTTAGTTGTATTTAGAGAGTAATGCAACATTGTAATGCATTACTTTTAAAAGTAACTTTCCCCACCACTGAAAACACCCTCTCTGACCGCAGGACATCCTGGAGGAGATGCGCAAGGAGCTGCAGAAGGTGAAGGACGAGATCATCAGCGGTCAGTCGGGTTCCTCTGCTCCTCGTCACAGAAATACAGTGATGTGATCCCGCTCTGACGCGCTGCGATTCTTGTGTTTCCTCCACAGCTCTGCTGGAAGAGATACAGAAGATCAATGTGTAGCTGCGCATCAGGAAGATCTGCACAAACCTCTGCGCAGAACCACGAACACAAGACGCTTCCTTCTCACGCTTCAAGATGCAAGAAACTCACTCCTGCACCCGACACCTTTGTCGTTTTACACCCGCTGCCTTTCACTTCTCTTTTTTTGTGAATATTAATGATGTCTTTTAATGTGTTTCTGATCCCCTGCTGTCTCTTGCATTTGTGTTTTAATCTCATCTGTTTACATGTATCTAGAGACGTGTGACTAGTTGTTTACGTCTGTAATGATCAGAATGCGAGGGATTCTGTGTAATTGCAGGTTATTTATCATGCACTGTTATGTAAACCGTGTTTGACCGGCAGGGGTTTTCAAACCAGGTCTTGAAAATATGAAAAAATAGGTTCAATTAAATAAGCATAAATAATCTGAATGAATCTGAAATATGATTGAAATAAAATTATTTAAAAATAAATAATTTGATTAAGGTAAGAATATATATATTTTTTTATTTCTTTAAAAAACATCTGTATATAACAAAAACAATTTGATTAAAAAAAAAAAAAAAATTAAACAATTAATACAAAAATAAATAATTTACATTACATTACAATTTGAATATAATTTTAAACATTAATAACAATTTACTGGTTAACATCTGAATTAAAAAAAGTTGATTACAATAAATTGATTTTAAAATAATAAAAAGTGAAATAAACTGAATTTAAAAGTGTGATTTAAACAAATGTAATGGTGTAGGTTTCTAGTAAGCAAAGAATAATGTATTATTTAAAAAACAACTTAAAAATCGTTTTAAAAATAAATAGGTATTAAGGACTAAAATATTTTTTTTTAAGAATTTAAGTTTAAATGACAATCATCTGAAATGTGAATTAGCATTTTTTTACAATAGTTTTTCGCAATATATTAATTTATTTTTATAGCTGCCTTTTAAATGTTAAATCATGGCCCCTTGCAGCAGGATGATCATATTTTTGGAATCATGTTGAATCATGTGAGATAATAAGATTGAAGAAGATCCAGATGTGAGTCTCAGGGATGCACAGATGTTCTAAAGCTCTGAATGTATATGAGGAACAACTGTTTCAAACTATGTATTAAAATGTGTTATCTGTATGTCATTAACACCAAAGTACTGTAGTATTACCATGATACCGTGAAAGTACTTTTAATGAGTTGAGTGTGTGTGTGTGTGTTATTATAAAGTAGTTCTGGGTAACTTCTTGTTTTACTGTAAGAGATCCGCTATGCAGCGCTTCGAAGTGCAAATAAAGCCGTTTGAAGATCAGGCTGATCCCGGATCAGTGTCTCCGCGTCACTCTGATTCCCGCCGCAGCGCGCCAAACTGACCCCAGATCAGCGGGGGGCGGGGCGCTGCGCGATGACGTCACGCGGCTTGAAGCGAAGCGTGCTCCTGCTGCTGGTGAACTCTGGACGCGAGACACAGTCGTGTAAAAAACGCGTTGAGTTTGCACTCGATCCGGATCAAAACGCGATAAATGAATCGCGACAGCCGTCGATGTGCTCGTGTTTGACCACAATACGAGCAAAGCGATGGTTAACCGAGAGTTTGTGTGGTAAACTTCTGCTCAGCACTGACAGTAAACAGGTAGTTTGGATAAATCACTAAATTAAGTGTTTAACCAGTGTTTCACTGTAATATCTGAGGAAATATCTGAATAATATCCGAGTAAGTGTGAGTGTTCGGTAAATGACGGTTAAAGTCGGTTTGCTCGCTGAAGCTCAAAGTTCATGTTGTGTTAGTTTGTGAAGGTAAGTTAGCTTAGCTTCAACTAGCAGCTTCACACGACTAACTAACTAACCCTTCTTCATCACAAACACTTCAGGACTGTTTTTACTCATAATGTGGTGTCAGTTGCTCAGTTTACAGTAACCGGGCGGGAATACCGTGTTTTAAACAGTAACGATACTACTGTAATATGACAGTGTTTGGACATTTATCGTGATCTTCTGTCAATATCAGAGTATGACAATATACTAATCAATAAATGATATTACCATTATAGGACACCAACACTGTACATTTTAAGAATTGAATTTAGCTCCATTTTTTTGTCGATTTGTAATTCCATTTTTTTTATCAAGCCAAAAATTATGTTAACAGAGATTCCATATTCTGACAGTAATATAAGCCAAGTTTGTTTGTAATATTTAATACAATTTAACTTAATGTCTTATTTATGTTTTATGATTAGTACAAAGCGTAGAAACACTAAAGCAAGCTTTTTGTTTTGAAATAAAAACAGTTATTTTTTTAATAATAATAATTATATTTTGATTAAATTCTATTTTGTTAGGTATGACTTTTAAGAAGTTTGTTCAGTTATTTAAAAAGTTAATTTAAGACTGATTAATCAAAAGCAAAACGTTAAAGATAAATGAAATATTCTGACAGTGATTTAAACTACATTTAAAAAAATAATTAACATTAGTGCTGTCAAATCTAAAATATGTTTATAAGTTTTTGTTTACATAATATATGTATGTGTACTGTTATGTATAACTAAATACACGCATATACAGTTTATATTTTTGTAATATTTATATATATATATTTTATATACAAATATATTTAATACATAAACAACATATTTCATAAATATATACATGCATTTGTTTGTAATTATATATATATATATATATATATATACATGGTAAATAAACAGTACACATATAATATGTAAAAAAAAACTTTTATTTTGGATGTGATTAATCATTTGAATGCACTAAAAAATTACATTTTAAAAGTTTTTAATTACAGATTTTTATTTAAATGTATTTTCTAACCAGAGCAAAATGTTGACACTCATAATAATATATTTATTTTGTACGTTTTACCACTTTCACATTTTTTTTTTGTAATTTACACGTTTTATTGAAAATAAATCTGATCAGTCCTGATTAAAGAGAGATTAAATATCCCTACGCTAATATAAATTAAGTAGTATTTTCTAATTGTTAAAAAGTTTATTTTTAATAAATAATTCTGGTTAAACAAAAGCAAAGATGTTTAAGAAAGGTCAAGTATTCTGAAACTGAGATGAAACAAGTTTTTGAATAATATTTTCTAAGTTTAACTTTTTAAAAGAAATGTAATATGATTTATTTAAATAAAGAAAAAATGTTTTTAGATTTTAAAACAATATATTCAAATATGTTATTGAACTATAATATTTTGTTTTAAATTTTATAAAAATCCAGCCACACGTTACGGAGTTGAAGTGCGCCGTGTGTCAATCACTCTCAAGCCCCGCCCATCATGACGGAGGTCAGCGTGGTCAAGGAAGGCTGGCTCTATAAACGAGGTACGGCAGATTCCTGCGCCGTCTGCTGCGGCGTGAGACGTCACGTTCTGATGTGTGTGTGTGTGTGTGTGTGTGTGACACAGGTGAGTACATCAAGACCTGGAGGCCGCGCTACTTCATCCTGAAGAGTGACGGATCCTTCATGGGCTACAAGGAGAAGCCGGAGCTGACGGATCAGAGCTCGGCTCCGCTCAATCACTTCTCTGTGGAAGGTGAGCTCTGCTGGGGACGCTGCAGTGTGTGTGTGTGTGTGTGTGTGTGTGTGTGTGTGTGAACGACTCGTGTGTTTCCAGAGTGTCAGCTGATGAAGACCGAGCGTCCGCGGCCCAACACCTTCATGATCCGCTGCCTGCAGTGGACGAGCGTCATCGAGAGAACCTTCCACGTGGAGAGCAGCGAGGAGAGGTGACACACACACACACACACACACACACACGTCTGCATCACATAGTCACACACACTTTACAGGTTATTATTACAAATTGGTTTTCTACTTCTAATTTGAGCGGTTTCCTCTGCCGTTGTGTTCTTCATCATGGTAAATTACGGTAACTCAAGGGACGAGTGGATGTGTGCGATCCAGGCCGTGGCCAATGGGCTGCAGGCGCGAGAAGCAGACGAACCAATGGACATCAAGTACAGCGCTCCTGGAGACGTGTGCGGTCTGGAGGACATGGAGGTGTCTCTGTCCAAATCCAGCTCCAGAGTGGTGCGTCTCTCTGCAGGTCACTGCACTAGTGTAGAGTCACTGATGATGATGATGATGATGATGGTTTGTGCTCGCAGACCATGAATGACTTTGATTACCTGAAGCTGCTGGGTAAAGGCACGTTTGGGAAGGTGATTCTGGTGCGAGAGAAAGCCTCGGGGGTGTACTACGCCATGAAGATCCTGAGGAAGGAAGTCATCATCGCGAAGGTGACAGACTCATGACTAGAGACAGAATATACACACAGACGATTACTGAAATAAGCTTCGAAGCTGTTTTGTGCTTTATGTTCATTCATGTATAAATACAGATCCACAGTGTAAGTCAGTGTAAGATGTGCCAGATGTAGTCTTTTCCATCTGTAGTGCCAGGGAAGGTTCATGGAAGATTTTTTTTTTCAATTTCCATGTTCATTTAAGTTTAATATTTGTTCATTTTCTTATGTGCTTTTTTTTCTTTTAATATTATACAATATTTTCTTTTATTTCAGTTAATTGGTGCCATCACTCTTCACTACATTCTCTGTGTGTATCTTGATTATTAAATGTTTGGTAACACTTTAGTACAGTGAACAAGTCTCACTGTTAACTAGTTGCTTATTAGGATGCATATTAATAACACACTGACTGTTTATTAGTGCTTATAAAGCACGTATTCTGCAAGACCATATTCTATATATATAAAGTACTGCTGGCTAGGGCAGATTTTAATTCTGCTTAAAAAGATGCAATCTAATACTGTTTACATGAAATAAGCTGCTCCAGAGCAGGGTTACGTTTAGGGAGCTGTTGCTTCGAAAGCAACTCAGAGAAGAGCTTCGAAGGTCAATCCAAATCCTCAACAATCAAATCCAGCTAGCAGAGTTAGCCACACACAGAGAACGAGCTCCAGAGCTGGCTTGATCTGTTTTGAACGTGTCTGTGTGTGTTTAGGATGAAGTGGCACATACGGTCACAGAGAGTCGAGTGCTGCAGAACACCAGACACCCCTTCCTGACGGTTAGTGTGTGTGTGTGTGTGTGTGTGAGAGAGTGTGTGTGAGAGTGTCTGTAAGAGTGCGCCTGTGAAAGTGTGTGTGCGAAAGTGTGCGTGCCTGTGAGAGTGTGTGAGAGTGAGAGCTCGTGCAAGAAAGTGCGTGCGAGAGAGTGTGTGTGTGAGTGTGTATGTGAGAGTGTGTGCGGGCGAGAGTGTGTGTGTGAGAGTGTCTGCGAGAGTGTGCGGGCGAGAGAGTGTGTGAGAGTGAGAGCTCGTGCAAGAAAGTGCGTGCGAGAGAGTGTGTGCGTATGTGTGAGTGCGTGCGTGCAATTGTGTGTGTGTGATAGTGCATGCGAAAGAGTGTGCGTGTGTGTGTGTGAGTGCGCATGCGAGAGTGTGTGCGTGCGAAAGTGTGTGCAAAAGAGTGTCTGTGAGAGTGCGCCCGAGAGAGAGTGTGTGTGTAAGTGAATGAATGTCTCTGCATGGCTGACTGCTCTCTGCTGTGTTTCAGACTCTTAAATACGCCTTCCAGACGCCTGACCGGCTGTGTTTCGTGATGGAGTATGCTAACGGTGGAGAGGTATGAGCGTGTGCTTCAGTCGGACGCTGCTGTTTTCTCTCTGCTGTGGTTCTGACGTGTCTCTCGTCCGCAGCTGTTCTTCCATCTGTCTCGTGAGCGTGTCTTCTCTGAGGACAGAGCACGCTTCTACGGCGCTGAGATCGTGTCGGCTCTGGACTATCTGCACTCACAGAACGTGGTCTACCGGGACCTGAAGGTCAGCCGCACAACACCTGCTTGATTTTATTTACTGTTTTTCACCACAGTTTAGATAGTTTATTATATATAATTGCAACACGTAAGAATTGTTGTCATTGTGTTAGTGCAAGTCACCTTTAATTCTGCACTAGGGCTGTCCAGCGATTAAAAAGTGTTAATCTAATTAACGATATTACGTGCAGAATAATTAATCTAATTAATCAGTTTGGGCTGAGGAAATATTCCCCAAAAGATCATTTATTCGCAAGTGTGTTAAATGAGAAAAGCATTAAGTAGACGTCACAAAGAAGTAGCTTTAGAAGAAATATATTGATTCAACAATTGCATGAAACTAAATCTGTATAGTTTTGTTAAATATTTAAATAAGATATATTTATTCAAATGAAATGAATCTCTAATTAAGAATCTGAAAGCAACAGTAGGTGCAATGAGTCACTGTCTTAATGAGTGAATCACTGAATCATTTGTTCAACTGAGTCATTAAGAAATGAAGCAATTGGTTGTTTTTTATGAACGAGTCACTGAATCATTGATTCACTCTGTTTGTTCAAAAACGTCTGCTGTGTGTTAATCAGAGCTAATTTAATTAGTGAAATTGATCAAAACAGACAATATTGTCAATGTCGATAGTAGTTTCTTGTTTTTTGGGCTGTTGTATTCACTTTTGAGTCCTCGTACTACAGAAGATGATAGTGTGGTTCTGTGTTCCCTCAGCTGGAGAACCTCATGCTGGATAAAGACGGTCATATGAAGATCACAGACTTTGGTCTCTGTAAGGAGGGAATCACTGACGAGGCCACCATGAGAACCTTCTGTGGAACCCCAGAATACCTTGCGCCGGAGGTAAATAACAACACCATCACCGTCCACCCAAACATTAACATCCTGTCATGGTGTACTCACACTCATCATGAATGCAATCACATGTACACATGCTTTCTAAATCATGACACTTTCAAGGATCTAATCTGATTTGTGATGCCCGTGTCAAACTTGTTTAAACTTGAGCTCTTCTCATTGTAGTGCTGTATGTGATCTTGAGCGCTGTGACACGAGTGTGTGTGGTGTGTGTTTGAGGTGCTGGAGGACAATGATTACGGCCGCGCTGTGGACTGGTGGGGTCTGGGGGTGGTGATGTACGAGATGATGTGTGGACGCCTGCCCTTCTACAATCAGGACCACGAGCGGCTCTTCGAGCTCATCGTGATGGAGGAGATCCGTTTCCCCAAGAACCTCTCGCCTGAAGCCAAAGCGCTGCTGACCGGCCTGCTGAGGAAAGACCCCAAACAGAGGTCAGACTCAGAGATCATCATTTATGATCAGAACACTATGTTCTCAGCAGCTAGAAATGGTTTTAAGTCAGTTAGTCAGTCATTTCTATCTTTTCTATCATTTCTACAGAGTTGCTCAAACCAAATGTTGATTTCATTATTAATTGATAAAGAAAATCTATTTATTAAAGCATCCTCATTTTACAGCAGTTATACACAAGTGCCTCAAACTTTTAACAGCAATGTAGCTTTGCAGGAAGGTTTCTTGAAGCGTCTTGTAAAAAGAAATACTAGTGTTTTAATGATTTTGGCCTCCGCTGTATATGACTGGTGCTCATCGTGATGTGATCAGGTGACGTTGTGCATGCTTCTGATTGGCTGCAGGCTCGGAGGCGGACCTGATGACGCCAGAGAAGTGATGGGGCACAAGTTCTTCTCCGGTGTTCACTGGGAGGACGTGCTGCAGAAGAAGGTGCTTCTGAGCGTGGGTTTGTGTTGAAGGCTTCGGATGCAGATCATGACGTCTGGTTTGTGTTTCTTCTGCAGCTGGTGCCACCGTTTAAACCGCAGGTGACGTCAGAGACGGACACACGCTACTTCGACGATGAGTTCACCGCGCAGAGCATCACTGTTACGCCGCCAAACAAGCGTGAGTCCGAAGTCTACATCCTGGCCCGTGTGGAAGAAAAAAATATATATATCCCTCAGTTTTTATAAAATTTAAAGTCATCAAAACTCTTAAATGATCTAACAAACGTCTTAAAATTTCATAAAGAAATAATAAATACCACAAAGTTTAAGGCAGCGGAATAGTTTTGCAGAGAAATGCAAATATTTTATAAATGTTTCGGAACGCAAATGTTTTTATGAACAAAAATGATTACGAACCAATGCATATATTTTCTGAATGAATGCAGATGTTTTACAAAGAAACAAAAATTTTACGAACAAATGCAACTTAAATGTTTCGCAAACTAACGCTTATTTTTTTTTAACGAAAAATAAATGTTTTGCAAGCAAACGAGATTTTACAAACGGACACGTATGATTTACAGACAAGCTATTTTTTTTTAGAACAAACCCAAATGTTTTACAAACAAATGTTAATGTTTTACAAAGGAACAAACATTTTATGAACAAACGCACGTTTTGCAAACTCAAATGTTTTTCAAACAAACGCAATTGTTTTATGAAGGAACAAATATGATTTACTGACGGATGTAATTTTTTTTGTGAACATATGCAAAATAAGTTAGAAACACATGCAGATGTTTCACAAAGACAGAACAGATTCACTGGGAAGCACACATTTTTTTTACGATCAAATGCAAATTTCTCGGAGTAACGCAACAGTTTTGTGATTAACCGCGAAATCATCTAAATGTAATTTTTCCCCCATGTAATTGTCTCCTTAGGCACTCTGTAATTCTGCTTGTAAATATCTTCTTGTATGCCTTTATTTAAGGCAGTTGCTCGTTTCTGCGTCTTCCTGTTCTGCGTTTTTGATCAGTGACTCATTCAGGAGATGTGTAACAGCGCCCCCTAGTGTATAACAGTGAGAACACGGACACTTCTGTGTTTGGCAGGGAAAGAGTTCATGTTATGAACAGAACTGTTTCTGCTGTGAGTGTGATTAATGCTGTGCTTGTGTTTCAGTGAGTCGTCAGGATGTGGAGGACGCTGGGCCGGTCGCTCACTTCCCTCAGTTCTCTTACTCCGCCAGCATACGAGAGTGACCGCCTCGTCCCTGCTGACGGCCGTCCCATAATGCATCATGATGGACTCTGAGCCGCTCATGTGGTGTGTCTCAGTGTACAGATGGATCTCTCTCTCTCACTCGATGAATGTATTAATTAGCGGTGCTCAGAATGTAAAGCCAAACACACTGCTGTCATTACGATCTCATACTCATGCGTCTGGATGTTGAACAGAGAAACACTAGTGTCATGATTAGAATCACAAACATTAAAGACTTTCATCCTGTCCTTTAGACTGACCAGTGATCACCAGTGTGTCCTTTCCTCCTGATCTGCTTCCTCATAAACCCTGCTAACATACAAAACACATGAAGAAGAATCATCAGATCTGCACACATTCAGCATCATACACTACATCACAGTGCAGTCAAACTATTAATCACATCCAGAATAAAAGTTTTCCTTTACATGATGGTTGTGTACTGTGTACTTTTTTTATGTATATATAGAGACACACATGCAGTATATACTTAGAAAATATTTGTTAATATAATTTATATTACTGTATCTATGGCGGTGCTCCTCTTCATCATCTTCATCTGCGGCTCCATCAGCTCTCACGTGACTCTGATCGCTCGAGGTGGAGATTGATTGATAAGCGTTCGGTATTTAAACTGTAAACATATGATGTGTGTGTTCATCTTCAGAAATCATCGCGGACTGTGTTTAAATACCGTGTCCTCAGGTGAGTGTGGGGTCAAGGTCTCAGAGTGAGGTCAGGGTTTCTGCTCGAGCGCTGTATAAGCTGGACATCTCCTGACCAAGATCTGAGAGATGTTCACTAACAATCACGAAAGATACTGTAAACTCACAACTCCAAGAAAAGGGTCATTTTTTATTGTGGCGGGGGAAATCAAAATGGCGAGAAAAAATGAGAAAAGTGCAGAACTGCGACAAAATAACAATTTGAGAAGGAGGAATTGCGAAAAAATAACTTTAAAAAGCAGAATTGCGACAAAATAATAACTTGGAAAAAAAATGCGGAATTGCGACAATAACAATTTGAGACGAAAAATGCGGAATTGCGACAAAATAACAACTTGGGGGGGGGGCGGAAATTGCGACAAAATAACAACTTGGGGGGGAAAAGGCGGAAATTGCGACAAAATCACAAATTAAAGGGAAACTCCATCCTAATATGATTTTTTTTTTTTTCATTAATCACACCTATGTCGTTCTAAATTCGTAAAAGCTTTGTTTGTCTTCGGAACACAATTTTAAAAATATTTTGGATGAAAAGCTAGAGGCTTGAGACCAGGGGCGGGGTTAGGGCTGGGCTAAGGGGGCTGGAGCCCCGAATGTTTTTATTACCACCATGCCATCAATGAGTTTTCGTGCCCAATAAAGTAATTTATATTAGAATTTAAATAAATAAATAAATATCTCTCGACTCTCACGTCCACAGTGTCTGTAAATTTACCCAAGTAAGTTACGCGTTGTCATTCACACCCGACGAAAACCGCCCACTGATTCTAGTGCTTATGACTGACATGTAAACTGACCAACCATCGATGAGCGTCTGTACGATCAGCCAATGAAATGAGATCTTTTGGAGGCAGGCGGTTTGTTGGCGTGTAGTATTTTACTAGATCAATTTATTTGAAAATTAAAATGGATATTTCAAAATTCATCTTCTTCTTCAAAAAAGGAAGTAGATCCCCAAATTGACTCAAATGATTGGCGATCCTGCTACGAACTCCCGAACTGACTCAAATGATTCGCGATCCCGCTATGAACTCCCGAACTGATTCAAATGATTCGCGATCCCCAAATTGACTCAAATGATTCGCGATCCCGCCATAAACTCCCGAACTGATTCAAATGATGCACGATCCCACTATGAACTCCCGAACTGATTCAAATGATTCGCGATCCCCAAATTGACTCAAATGATTCGCGATCCCGCTCCGAACTCCCGAACCGACTCAAATGATGCACGATCCCACTATGAACTCCCGAACTGATTCAAATGATTCGCGATCCCCAAATTGACTCAAATGATTCGCGATCCCGCTCCGAACTCCCGAACTGACTCAAATGATTCGCGATCCCGCCATGAACTCCCGAACTGACTCAAATGATTGGCGATCCCCAAATTGACTCAAATGATTCGCGATCCCGCCATGAACTCCCGAACTGATTCAAATGATTCGCGATCCCCAAATTGACTCAAATGATTCGCGATCCCGCTCCGAACTCCCGAACTGAGTCAAATGATGCACGATCCCGCTATGAACTCCCGAACTGACTCAAATGACTCGCGATCCCCAAATTGACTCAAATGATTCGCGATCCCGCTACGAACTCCCGAACTGATTCAAATGATTCGCGATCCCCAAATTGACTCAAATGATTCGCGATCCCGCTATGAACTCCCGAACTGACTCCAATGACTCGCGATCCCCAAATTGACTCAAATGATTCGCGATCCCGCTATGAACTCCCGAACTGATTCAAATGATTTGCGATCCCCAAATTGACTCAAATGTGTATTGCAAAATCATTGCTTTCGCGCTGTTTCATTTGTTTTGCAATTCTTAATTTTTGTTTGCATAAAGCAAATGTATTTTCCTCAATACTTTGAATAAAATGTTTTAAATTTGTTTTTGTTTTTATTGTTTTTGTATATTTTAAACAAGGTCACATACATGGATTTTTCTAGGCTAAGCCCCGGATCTCCACTCACCCTAGAACCACCCCTGCTTGAGACTGTCCCATAGACTGTCAGTAAATAACAGTCTCAATGTCCAGGACAGGTATGAAAAGTCATCGTCAGAATACTTCCTCTGCCATCAGTGATTCAACCGTAACTTTATGAAGTGACGACAATACTTTTTGTACATGGAGAAAACAAAAATAATGACTATTCAACAGTTCCTGTCTTATGTGTCTCTTCAAATCAGTGTAGCACCATTTGGGGAAATCTGAGCTGTACGTAGATGATGTAGAAGACGTCAACCCGCACCTGCTGGATCTGAAGAGCGTGGTGCTGTATGTGGCTGAAATCTGAGCTTTTCACTCACTGTTCACTCATCTCTCCAGTGATGTGTGGTTTGTTCGGAGGACAATATTTGTCTGAGATACAACTATTTGAAAATCTGGAATCTGAGGGAGACAAAAAAATCTAAATATTGCGAAAATCATCTTTAAAGTTGTTCAGATGAAGTTCTTGGCAGATGAAGTTCTTAGCAATGCATATTACTATTCAAAAATTAATTTCTGATACATTTACGGTAGGAGATTTACTAAATATCTTCATGGAACATTATCTTTACTTAATATCCTCATGATTTTTGGTATAAAAGAAAAATCTATAATTTTGACTCTAATATAATGTATTGTTGTCGTCGATTGTTACAAATATACCTGGTAACAGAAATATAATGTTGATTTCATATGATTATCATATAGAGGAATAAAGGGGGGTTAGACATTGGTGTGTTCTAAATTCACTGCTGTTTGTTATTGTGGATATGGTACATATGTTTAATCTTGTTTTTTTTATTTTGTAAATTCATGTTCATGTAAATTCATGCAAGTTGAGTTTTGTATATTAAATTAATTCACATGAACATTATTAATGCATTATTCCTGTTTTTGTCATCTTGACTTATAAACATATGAACTGAATGTCACATTTGACAGTTTTTGACTTTAAAAGGTGATGTATGTTGATATCCTGCAGTATGCCATGATTTTATGCTCATTTTAATCTAATGTACATAAAGATATTTGTTTTGTGGTCGCGTGCCTTATGTTGCTGTCTGGGATTAATGAAGGCACAAATTACTGGAAATTGCATTCATATTGTCAAAGGCTTCCATATACAATAAGTGAAATACCAAACAAAAACTAAAGGTAAAAACTATATTAGACGTAAACGTGATGTATTGCACAATAAACACAGTAGAATAACCATAGACAGTAAAAGACGGCACGCGGAGGCGCGTACAAAAGAATGTCAACAATTACGACGTTCTTCTTCCGAGAGCTGCCCTACACAGTGCCTGATCAAAATCAAACGCGTTCAAATGTTTATTTTCTACTGACTAACCTTACTTTATTTCACGTTAAACGTATGAGCAAATACCAACCCGTTTAATCCCTTCGGAGTTGTTTAGTTGGTGTTTTCTTGTGTTGTTTCTGTGTTTTCCGCGGGCAGCTGTGAGCGCCGCCCCAGTGTTTTGGCGTCGGATAAACATGACGGACTGAAGAACTGAAGGATTGAACAGAACTGAAGGTAAGTGAAGAATTAAATGCACACCTGAGTTTAGTAATGCGATGTCTGTTCTCGTGATCAGCTTTGATTTCACACACAAATGGTTCGTGGATGATTGCAGCGGCTCGGGTATTTGTTCGTGTTTGTGTGATGGATTAAACTCCAGACAAGCTAACGGCTAAAGCTAACCTTCCTTACAACACACTGATAATAAAAGCTCATGACAGAAAAGCATCACTTCACACGCGTTAATGGCATTTAAACACCCGTATTTCTAAATACGTTTTTCTAAAAACATTTGTTTTTCTGCTGTCTGGTAAAAACCTTGGATCTAACGGAGCTCTAATCGCGATTATATTGATTTCACTCCATCATTATCTGAATGATCTAAATCAACGCTGATTTCAGATGTGGGGACTGTTTCGTACATCGACTTCACTGAATAAACCAGGTCTATTTCATTTAGTTTGGCATTGTCATATGATTTAGATCAAAATAAGTCTGACTAACTGAAATAAGCCTGGATTATTTGGTGAACTTGTTTTCTGAAACGGAATACACAAATGTCAATCAAATCACCTGCAACGAGCTCATGTTTTATGCTGGAGTGGGCGGGGCCAGCGGCTGGGCGAGCTTTAATTTGCTAATGTTGGCGTGTACTCGCGTGACGTCAAATATTGTGCATCTTTTTACATAGTATGTGTCATAAATGGTCCTTTCTCTTCGTTAATTTCACATTTGTGTTCATGTTCTGTAGCATTAAAAATCCTTCGTGTTTATCTTAAATGTCAGTGATGATGATGATGATTATGTTATTCTTGAAGATCGTTGGCTCTTAGACCCAGAGAGAGTTTGCAGCATCAGACTGTCAGAGGTGAGTGTGTTAGAGAATAGATTGTTGAAAAAAATCTGTTGAAAAGATCCTCACTCTCAGATCATCTGAGATCGGGATGAGTTTGTTTCTTCTTCAGGTTTGTAGAAATGTAGCATTGCATCAGTGTCTCATCAATGGATGCTCTGCAGTGAATGGGTGCCGTCAGAATGAGAGTCTGATAAAAACATCCCAATAATCCACAGCACTCCAGTCCATCAGTGAACATCTGGAGAAGACAAAACCTGAAACACATCCAGCATTAAGATGATTTTAACTCAAACACATAGAGTCTATAATCCAGAATAACACTTCCTCCAGTGAAAAAGTGTTCTGGTCTGAATCAGGAGAGAAATCTGCACAGATCAAGCAGCGTTTAAACAGATCTAAACTAATCTGTGAGAGACAACAGCAGATGCACTTCTTCACTGGAGGAAGTGTTATTCTGGATTATAGACTCTATGTGTTTGAGTTAAAATCATCTTAATGCTGGATGTGTTTCAGGTTTTGTCTTCTCCAGATGTTCACTGATGGACTGGAGTGCTGTGGATTATTGGGATGTTTTTATCAGACTCTCATTCTGACGGCACCCATTCACTGCAGAGCATCCATTGATGATGAGACAGTGATGCAGTGCTACATTTCTACAAACCTGATGAAGAAACACTCATCCTGATCTCTGATGACCTGAGGGTGAACTATTCCTGTAATGTGCTGTATTATACACAGGGTGATCTGCAGTGTGTGTGTGTGTGTGTGTGTGTGTAGTTGATGATTCAGCAGGAGAAGCCGTTAGCGGGCAGTATGCCGGTGGTTTGGCCCACGCTGCTCGACCTCAGCAGAGATGAGTGCAAGCGAATCCTGCGCAAACTGGGTGAGACTCACAGAAGTGTGTAAGCAGCTGTGTGTGTGTGTGTGTGTGTGTGTGTGCTGATGTGTGTTCGTGTGTTCAGAGCTGGAAGCGTACGCCGGTGTGATCAGTGCTCTGCGTGCTCAAGGAGATCTCACCAAAGACAAGAAGGATCTGCTGGGAGAACTCACTCGAGTGCTGAGGTGCCACACATCTCACCGTTCACAACACACCAGCAACGTTTAGAGAGGAAGCCTGCTAAAAACTAAACCAGGAAAACAAAGTCACATTTTAATTCTCGCGATCCTGACCTGGTCTTTTCTGGATCGTGTGATGGAAACTTGCATCTGAGTTGTAAAGTCAGAAGTGATGGATTCTCACAAAAGTCAGAACTGTGTGATAGAAATTCATCAAAGAATTTAAGTTTTAAATATCGATGATGATAAATCCGCATATTAGAATAATTTCTGGAGTAATGATGCTGAAAATTCAGCTGTGCATGACAGGAAGAAATCACATCTTACAATATATTCAAATAGAAATCAGTTATTTTAAATAGTTAAAATATTCCACATTACTGCTCTTGGATCAAATAAATGCAGACTGGGTGACTTCAGAAAAAAACACTTTTAACTGGTAGTGTGAGCTGGTATTGAGGATGATGTGTGTGTGTGTGTGTGTGTGTGTGTGTGTGGCAGCATCTCGACGGAGCGTCATCGAGCCGAGGTGCGCAGGGCTGTGAACGACGAGCGTCTGACCACCATCGCGTATCAGTGAGTCTCTCCGTCACTCAGATGTGTGTTACTCATGCAGTGTCCTGCCGCTGGAATAACTGTGCTGTGTTTGCAGCATGTCGGGGCCCAACAGCTCGTCCGAGTGGGCCATCGAGGGCCGGCGGCTGGTTCCTCTCATGCCCAGACTGGTTCCTCAGACGGCCTTCACTGTGATGGCCAATGCGATGGCCAATGCGACCGCGCACCAGAACGCCTCGCTGCTGCTGCCCGCAGACACCGCCAACAAAGAAGGTACAGAAGTTACTTGTTTGATTTTAATATAAAGAGTTCTTTTAGAAATGTATAAGCCCGTTCACACTAAAAGGGAAGTGAATGCGGATCAGGCTGAAGGAAATGTAAATTCAGGTCTGTACAGTAGAGGGCGCCGCTCAAACTAATCACATGAAGAATATAACGCAGGAGAAGAAAGATCAGCAATAACACATCAAACACCAATTTTGATTTAGATATCAAAAAAAAGTAATGTGATTGCGTCACAGAATCCATTCCTGAGAGAATCACTATGCGTTCAGAAGATTTCAGAATCAGTTAACAAATCATTTCTGCATTGATTTATCACCACAGCCCGAGTGATTACTCATGGGCTTTTATTTTGTGGTCATTTATGTTTAAGTTTTGGTCATTTTGTTATGTCCTTCGTCAGTTTTTTTGTCTCTGTTTAGATTTAATTTCCATTTTAGTTCTTGCAATTTTAGTATTGCAACTGCAGCTTATTTATAATTATATATTAATAAATATATTTAGAATTTTTTATTTTTTACATCTGTTTATATTACATTTTTACAATTTATATTAGGCATTCTTAACTACGGTACTGTAGATGTATTTTGAATATTAGTTTTAAAAAGTTTATTTTTTATTAACAGCAAAAACATTGTATTATTATTATTGACATGTATATGTTGTCTATGGATTCTAGGTTTTGTGGTTAATCTAAGTCAATTATAACAAAAACAACATTATTGTGGTTGTTTATTTTATTATTTTCTAAGTTGTTTGTATATGTTGTGTCTGAGTAATCTGTTTTGTGGTTGATATAAGTCTAAAAGAGTAGTAATAATTTTTTTTCCGTGAATAATAACAACATTATATTTATTATAATTATTCATTTTTATCACATTTCATGTGTCTAGGGCTGTCAAAACAAAAAATATTTTTTTGATAAGAGTTGTTTAACCAATGTAATATAATTGATTCATAAACATTATTTTAAACATTTATGCACTTTTTTTCAAATATAGACATATGCTTTGAATAAACGTGCATTATTCATATTTAGCTCGAGGCGCCCTCTTGTGGCCTCAGGTGAGAAGCCGGAAGCTTTTTTCCCCACTAACAGAAATGATGCCTTTTAAAATGGAATAGAACTCTAATATTGATCATATTTTGAATGGAGTTTCAGCTATTTTGACAGCACTACAAGTGTCAGTGTAATCTATGTTTTGTTGTTAATATAATACACACCCTCAGAGACAGGAAGTGTGTTCCTCACTGTGTGTGTGTGTGTGTTGCAGTGGTGGTGTGTTACTCGTACACCAGCACCACCTCTACTCCACCCAGTGCATCGGCTCCCAGCAGCTACAGCGCAGCAGCGGCCGTCAAATCCCCTCGACCCGCCAGCCCTGCCTCCAACGTGGTGCTGCTGCCCAGCGGGAGTACAGTCTACGTCAAGAGTACGTCACACACACAGATACACTGTCTCTCTCTCTATCTCTCTTTCTTTCTCTCTTTCTCTCTCTCACACACACACACACTCACAGATACACTTTCTCTCTCTCACACACACACACACACACACACACACTCTCTCTCTCTCACACACACATATCCATTCATTTAAATTAATTAGTAAACATTTGAATATGTATGGATGTATTAAAATGTAAGATATTTAATACACCAATTTTTATATAAAGATTATGAAAAGTGGTTTAAATGAATGATTCAATGATACATTTACAATTAGTCTTTTAGGAGACGCTTTTATCCAAAGCTACTTACAATGAGGACAATTTGTTAATAAATTAACCATTTTTAATGATTCACTTCTTTCATTACTGAATGAATCACCGTTTTTGAACGAATCTCTTAAACGATTCAGTGACAAACACATTTTTATCAGTCACTTATCGCCACCTAGTGGAGAAACAATGCAGTCCACACAAACCTTACTTTCAAAAGATGACAACACATTATTTCCCTGTTTAATACTGTATTAAAGCTGTGTGACGTCTCATTGTGTCTCAGGCGTGAGCTGCTCCGATGAGGACGAGAAACCTCGTAAGAGGCGGAGAACCAACTCGTCTAGCTCCTCCCCCGTACTGCTGAAGGAGGTGCCTAAAGTGGCCACGCCCATTTCCAAAACCATCACGGTCCCGGTGAGCGGCAGCCCCAAGATGAGCAACCTGATGCAGAGCATCGCCAACTCTCTGCCGCCGCACATGTCTCCGGTGAAGATCACCTTCACCAAACCCTGCACCCAGACCACCAACAGCACCACGCAGAAGGTCAGGCTCCTGTCATCAACGTGCTTGTTCCTCCAGTGATGTCACAGCTGCTGCGTGTAGTGATACATACTAGGGATCGCGATATCTTTATCGTTTGCTATATAATTAAAAAATCTACGATAAGAATAAGTCTTACTATAATAACGATAAAACCTAGTTCTGATTATTAGATTATTATATTCTTTGGTGGACAAGCATGCACTATGGATCGAACGATTACCCACGAGTCAATTGAAGATTCAAATATGTGACGATTCAAACCGGTTGAGATGCTAAACAAACGGTGATGCAGTTAGTGGTGAGAGTTTAAATGAATGTGTGTCAGTTGTGGTTGCCGAGCAACACACACAAGTAAACAAAGGTGTTTGTTACATTGTAGAGTAATTCAGAACTGCTTTGACACGGCTCAGCCAATCAGAATCAAGGACCGGAACTGTCTGTTTTATAATGATTCTACTGAAGACTGGAGGAATGATGCTGAAAATACAGCTGTGCATCACAGAAATACATTACACTTTAACACAGATTCAGATAGAGAAGACAGATATTTTAAATGGCAATAATATTTTATCAAGCAAATGCAGCAGTGGTGAGCAGAAGAGACTTGATGACATCATTAAAGGGGCCAGACATGTTTGAATGTTCTCTTTAGAGTAAATGAGCAGTGTAAAGAATCAGTGAGTCGTATGTGAGAGTGATTCACTGAGTCGACTCTGTGCTGCAGGTGATAATCGTGACCACGTCTCCCAGCTCTAACTTCGTGCCCAACATCTTGTCCAAGTCACACAACTACGCGGCCGTGTCGAAGCTGGTCTCCAGCGCCGCGCTCTCCGTCTCCAGCCACAAACAGACCATGGTGCTCTCAGCCGGCTCCAGCGCGGCCCCGGGGCCCAGTCCTGTCGCCGTGACGACCACTGTGTCCTCCACACCCTCAGTGGTGATGTCCACCGTCACACAGGGTGAGTGTGCGTGTGTGTGTGTGTGTGTGTGTGTGTGTGTGAGAGAGAGAGAGAGAGAGTGTGTGTGTGTGTGTGTGTGTGTGAGAGAGAGAGAGAGAGAGAGAGAGAGAGAGAGAGTGTGTGTGTGTGTGTGTGTGTGAGAGAGAGAGAGAGATCGATTGTGTGTGTGTGTGTGTGTGTCTGTGTGTGTGAGAGAGAGAGAGAGAGTTTCAGTGTTTTTCAGTATGTAATTGTATGTGTGTCTGTGTCTGAGTCCGTGTGTGGGTGTGTCTGTGTGTGTGTGGGTGTGTGTGTGAGAGAGAGAGAGAGAGTTTCAGTGTGTGTTTCGGTAAGTTAATGTATGTGTGTGTGTGTGTGTGTGTGTGAGAGAGAGACGCTGCAGGGTTCTGTGTTTCAGTATGTTAATGTATGTGTGTGTGTGTGTCCAGGCGGCTCCTCCGCGGCAGTGAAGCTGTCCTCCACTCGTCTGCCGTCTCCTAAGTCTCTGGTCAGCTCTCCGTCTCAGATCCTGCAGATCTCTAAAGCGCAGCAGCAGACGGCGTCTCCTAAAGCTCTGCAGACGTCTCTCTCGTCTCATCAGAGCTCCAGCGCCGGAGCCAAACCCACCATTCAGATCAAACAGGAGTCTGGTGAGCATGAGACCACACTACAGGCCTTTTCACACTCAACCTGTATACTGGACAAATGTGTGTGTGTGTGTGTGTGTGTGTGTGCAGGAGTGAAGATCATCACGCAGCAGATGCAGCCCAGTAAGATCTTACCCAAACCCTCCAGTGCCTCGCTGCCCAGCAGTAGCTCCGCCCCCATCATGGTGGTCAGCAGCAACGGTGCCATCATGACCACCAAACTAGTGTCCACCCCCACAGGTACACACACACACACCTCTCATTCGTGTGTGTTACAGCACAGGGATACATGCGTTTGTGTTGTCTTCATGTGGTTTTGTTAGAAGAGATTTGAAGAGTTTGGACAGTGGAGTTAGTACTGATCGTTCAGAGATGGTGTTCTGCTGCTGAGCGTCTCTGAGAGACATCTGATGTTCGTGTTAATACTGAACTGAACCGCTGCTGTGTGTCAGGCTCTCAGGCGGCGTACACGCGTCCCTCCGTCAGTCCTGCGCTCGCTGCTCGAGTGGCCACGTCTCCCGCCGGAGCCACGTACGTCAAGACCACCAGCGGCAGCATCATCACCGTCGTGCCCAAGTCTCTGGCCACGCTGGGGGGCAAGATCCTCACCAGCAGCATGGTGTCGGGTAAGAGTGGACACACAGCTGCATGCGTCCAGCATAGTCATCCATCCAGTCATCACTAGCACTGGTGTATATGCTGACAACACACTGCATGAGTCCAAATTATACATTTCTCTTTTATGCCAGAAATCATTAGGATATTAAGTAAAGATCATGTTCCATGAAGATATTTAGTAATTCTCCTATCAGTAAATATATAAAAACTTAATGTTTGATTAGTAATATTCATTGCTAAGAACTTCATCTGAACAACTTTAAAGATGATTTTCTCAATATTTAGATTTTTTTTGTCTCCCTCAGATTCCAGATTTTCTAATAGTTGTATCTCAGACAAATATTGTCCTCCTCACAAACCACACATCAATGGAGAGATCATTTATTCAGCTTCAGATGATATTTTCAGGTTCCCTTCTGACTGGTTTAGTGCTCCGGGTCAGAACCTGTCGGCTAACACTAGCTCCTCCTTCACAGGAACCAGCACCAAGATCACCACCATCCCCATGACCTCCAAACCCAACGTGATCGTGGTGCAGAAGACCACCGGCAAGGGCACGACCATCCAGGGTCTGCCGGGGAAGAACGTGGTGACCACGCTGCTGAACGCCGGGGTGAGCTCACGGCCGCTGCGATGATGACAAAAAATAATATCTCAGTATTTTCTCAGATTTTAGCGATAATGACAATCAGACAATATTTTGCGGAGTGTGTTGTTGTGCTGGTACCTGAAGGACCCTCGTGGACAGCTGACTCCTAAAGGTTTTGATATTCTTCATATTCTGTTTGCTCAGTGACAGAAATTAATCTTTTCCAACAAGTTTCAACTGATTTATACTTTTTATGGGCATTTTGACCTTTAATTCAGCTCAGTGCGGGACATGGACACATCTAACCTACAGTTACAAATACAGATATAATAATAAGATATATTAATCATAAAACGTTGATAAGATACATGAAATGTGAAATAAAAGCCGCCAGTAGGTGGCAGCAAGTCAGTGTTAATAAGTGATTCGTTGTGATTGAACTGAATCATTTAAACAGTTGATTCATTCAGGAACGAATCACCTTCATGTTGCTCAGAGACACAGAACTGTGCTGTGACTGTGTTTAGAATTATTATTGTTGTTGAAATAGAGCCAAAATAAGAAATAAAATGTAATCTTAGGCCAGACTAAGACTCCTCTTAAAATATAGCTCTTTATATCGAAATATGCCTTTGTTTGGTCTCAAGATGCACACAATTAATGATGTTTTTCTTAGTAAGTTCATAATGTCCTAATTAAACTATGGCCTTATCCTAGTTTAGTCTAAGCCCTGGTGAAAACAGGGGTGCGTTTCATAAACTATTTAGACTGAGAAAACCTAAACAGTTATTTTTAAAGGAAAAGTCTAATTTCTTCCCCTCTAAGACTAGTCATAAATGTTTTAATTCAGTTATGAAAAGGTAGGAAAAGTAAGAATGAGCATCTTTTTATGCAACTGGCCCTTGGCCATAGTGTCTAAAACATAAGTGTGTTTGTTCATGATGTGTGTGTGTGTGTGTGTGTGTGTCAGGGAGAGAAGACCCTGCAGGCCGTGCCCGGAGCCAAGCCTGCTATCATCACCGCGTCGCGGCCCATCACCAAAATGATCGTGACGCAGCCCAAGAGCCTCGGCGCCGGCGTCCAGCCGTCCACCAAGATCATACCCACCAAGATCGTGTACGGCCAGCAGGGCAAAACACAGGTCAGACGCGGCTCACTACAGCCAGAACAACACATCGAAACAGATCGTTACTAGAGATGCAGCGACACCGTATATATCTATACCGGTCAGACGCTGCACTGTGATTGGTCAGTGATGATGGTGCTGTGTGCAGGTGTTGATCAAGCCCAAGCCCATGGCGTTCCAGACAGCGGTGGTCAGTGAACAGACGCGTCAGCTGGTCACCGAGACCCTGCAGCAGGTCACACGCAGCGCAGAATCTGTCCAGGAGGGGGCGCACAAAGACGACTCGCCCTCGTATACAGAGACGTCCGACAGCACTCACGGTCAGAGCACTCCTGCATCTCATAGATCTGTTTCCCTGGGATCACTGCGCTCACGAGGCTGTGTCTCTGTGTCCAGACGCTCATCCGGTGGTGCACCTCATCACCTCCAGGGGGCAGGACTGGACGGAGCAGGAGGTGTCTGTGGAGGCCAGCCCCAGCATCATCTACCAGGACATGAGCGGAGAGTCTCAGTCGGCCACGTCCACCATCAAAGCCCTGCTGGAGCTGCAGCAGACCAGCGGTGTGTGTCCGAACCGTGTGTGTGTGAGCCGCTGTGTCTCGCTCCTGCTCAATGTGTGTGTGTGTGTGTTACAGTGAAGGAGAAGAGCGACGCCAAACCTCGCCAGAACACGATCGACCTGAGTCAGATGGCAGTGCCGATCCCGGTGCCGGAGCGGAGACAGTCCCCGGAGCCGTCGGGTCAGAGCGCCGGAGACACGGACCCCGGGGCCCAACACACCCCCACCGGTAACATCCCCAGCACCTCACTCATCCAGCTCTTACAGCACAGCACTGACTCTCACATACAAGTCTGACAATACACACTGCACCAACTCCAGAAACATCTACGGCTTCCTGTGTTTCTGATTTGATTTCAATGTCAATGGGTACCGTCACTAGTTTGGTTGCCAGCTTTCTTCAAAATACCTGTGTTCTGTAGAAGAAAACTAAACCTTAGGATTGGAACAAGTGAAGGAGGAGTAAATGATGACAGAATGATGATTTCTGGGTGTACTGTCCCTTTAACTGTTGCTCTGCTGTTTCAGGTAAAGTGTGTAAGAGTGTGATTGGAGGAGATGTCCCGAGTCCGTCAGCGTCTGCTGCGTCTGGACACACCACACAACAGGTCAGAACTACAGTCATGTGACACTGATTTACACTGCGGCGGTGTGTGTGTGTGTGTGCTGTAAGGGGCAGGGTTAGTGTAGTTCTAATACGTGTGTGTGTGTGTGTGTGTGTGTGTGTGTGCGCAGGTGAAGCCGCTGCAGGAGCAGATGGAGGAGGGCGAGTCGGAGGGAGACACTCTGGATCCTCAGACGGGTTTGTTCTATCGCTCGTCTCAGCCCAAACCTGCAGCCGAGCCGTCAGACACGCCCACTTCCTCTAAGAGGGCGGAGCCTCTCACAGCCCGGGTCTCTGTGCAGAGAGTGTGTGTGTCTGCGTCTGCGTCTGCGCTGGTGTCCTCCACCCCTCCACACACACCGCAGCTGCCCAGACTGCAGCAGGCGCCCTCCTCACACAACCGACCCAAGACACACACGCAGCTGTCGCAGCCGCCGCCGCTGCAGGCGCATCACCCCGTGGGCTCCAGCAAGACTCAGGTGAGAACTGCGCAGACGCTGCGAGAGTCGTGTGTGTGTGTGAGCGGATCAGTGACGGCTCTGTGTGTGTGTGTGTGTCTCAGCTGCAGCAGCCCATCATCACGCAGGGAGCGTCCGTCACCAAGATCACGTTCGGCGCTCATCAGTGCCCCCCGGTGTCCAGCAGCGGCGAGGCGTCCGTCAAGCTCCAGCCGGAGTCCAGCTCCAGTCGACCCGCGCCAGAGAAGCCCTCCGACATCCTGAAGATCTCCATGATGGAGGCGGAGATCGAGCCCATGGTGGTGGACTCGTCCAGTGACTGCGGCCCGCTGACCAAGACCCCGAGCAGCTCGCCGCTCATCAGCAGCTCCAAACAGACGCTCGCTCACGGATCCTTCAGCCGCGTCAAGAGCAGCGACCTGGACATCATACAGGTGCTCCTCCAGCTGCACACATCCTCCGTGTGTTCTAGTATTCACATCTAATCATTCCTGATTCATCATCAACACTTGAAACAAGACATGATATCATAATATCTACATTCAAGCATGTTTCGATAATACTAGAGGAGGATCATTTTGATCAGTTTCAGCTGTAAAGAGCTCCAGAGTCATTATTGAGATCAGTTCAGTTCAGGTTGTCACCTGATGGTGTCAGTGACGTCCAATCAGTGAGAAAACTGAATATTGTCTTCTATCGATATATATAAAGTTGAGTCAATTAATTAATTCTGTATTTTTTCCAAATTCAATTTTTTTTTAAATTTTCCAAAATAATTTTTTCTGAATTCAGTTTTTTTTGTGTTCTATTTTTTTCATGGATTACTTATTAATGGTTAAATAATACACATTTTTGTAAACAAAACCATGTCTAATTAATTAAAATCATGAAAACTTATGGAATATAACAACAGTTTATTAAAAGACACATATTTTTGCCAAATATTTAATATAAGTATCATAAATATAAATATATTCAAATATTTTGTTTAGTTTAGCAAATATTAAATATTTATGGTCATCTGAAATACGTTTTTTTTTTTTTTTTTTTTTTACAAATTCCACTTTATTTTAACTTTTCATTTTGTATTATTTCCATTAAATTTTTTCTGGACTCTATTATAATAGATTAATCCAATTTTAATAATCAGAATGCATGTCTAATTTATACAAAATATTTAACAAAAACATTTTTTTTTCAGCTATAAGAAATTTTCTCAAATTCTGTTAAAATTTTTCTCATTTTACATTTTAATGAGATTTTTACTATTTATTTAATTATATATCAAAATTTTGTTAGTCTTTCCTCAAAACAAGCAAAAATATCTGCCAGTGGGGTAAGAAAAATTGTTTAGTCTTTGAATTAAGATAATTTTTCTTGTCCCATGAGCAGATATTTTTGCTTGTTTTAAGGAAAAAGTAACAACATTTTGATTAATTTTTTACAGAAAGCAACACTTAATATCTTAAATCATTTTACTTTTACAGATTCAAGAATGTTTCGATATTTACCGTATTTTCAGGACTATAAGTCACACTTTTTTCATAGTTTGGCTGGTCCTGCGACTTATAGTCAGATGCGACTTATTTATCAGAATTAATTTGACATGAACCGAGAGAAATCATTACCGTCTCCAGCCGCTAGAGGGCGCTCTATGCTGCTCAGTTCTCCTGTAGTCTACACTGAAGACATAGAGCGCCCTCTCGCGGCTGGAGACGGTAATGTGAACTCTTGGTTCTAAATAAATGGAGACTTATAGTCCGAAAACTACGGTATACTAGAAAACAAGGCAAATATACTTTACTTTTAACATCAAAAGTAAAAACATCAAATATTAGACCAACTGAGCACAGAAGGTCAGACAAATGTATACGTGCATCTTGAAAAATGGATGTTTAAGAGAGTTTTTGTGCTCGCTCATGGTTTAGAGGACAGTAATATCAAAGATGTCTTTAGCCCTGTTGCACCCCACACAGTAAACATCATGTTGTGGCTGTGTTGGTGTTGCTGAGGTCATGTGACGTGTGTTTGAGGTCATGTGATGTGTGTTTGAGGTCATGTGACGTGTGTTTTGGTCAGGTGATCCCGCAGTACTCCATCATGCCGGACTCCAGCCAATCAAACGTGGTGGTGGAGCCCAGCGGCTTCCTGGAGATCAGCGACTACACCAGCCAGCGTCTGGACGAGGAGGCCGCCATGGAACAGGAAGTGGACAGCAGCAACGACGAGGGGGCGGCGGCCAGCCCCAGGGCCGACCAATCACAGTGAAGCGTGTGGATTTGATGTGTTCAGAGGAGAAACCCCTTCTGTTAGTGCTTCATCACGTCTGTATAGAGAATCATGCAGTGAGTTTGTGCAGTAGAGACAAACCTTACTCTGTGGACGGAACCTTAGTAATGTTTGTGTTGATTATACTTAAAGGGACAGTTCACCAAAAAATAGTCATTCTCTCTTCATTTACTCCCTTCAAGTTGATCAAACCTGCGCGAGTTTCTTTCTTCTGTTGAACACACACTTAAAAATGGTGATAAACAAACAGCTGTTGGTAGCCATTGAGTTCAATACTTGGGAAAAATACTATGCAAGTCAATGGGTACCAGCAAATATTTGGTTACAAATATTTTTAAAATATATCTGAATTGTTGAATAAATCAGAAGATATTTCTTATGGCAATAACATTCATTTTTGTAAAAATAAAAATAAATCTGATTATATATACTTTGAAGGATGAGTGTACCCAAACAGTTGACGGTAGCCATTGACTCTTATTGTAAGAAAAAAACCTCAATGGGGACCAAAAAATCTGAGTTGTGTTTAAAAATGTATACAAGATATTTGACAGGGCCCTGAAATATCATTTCTGTTAAAAGTCTGAAGAGATATTCTGGAGGGTGTTAGTCTGGAAATAATAGGGAAAAATACTATGGAAGTCAATGGCTACCAGCAAATATTTGTTTTCCAGCATTCTTTAAATATATCTGAATTGTTGAGACAACAGAAGCTGTTTTATATAAAAATACAAAAAAATCACATAAATGTATACTTTGTAGAATATATGTATGTAACCAAACAGTTGACGGCACCCACTGACTTTAATAGTAAGGAAAAAAATACTATTGGATGACAAAATATCTTCTGGCGTGTTTAACTAATGATACAAGATATTTCACAGGGCCCTAGAATATAATTTCTGTTAAAAATCTGATCTAGATATTTTGAATATTAGTTGACGGTAGCCATTGTAGGAAAACATACAGTGGAAGTCAATGGCTACCAGCAGCTGCTTGTTTACACACATTCTTCACAATATTAACCTCGTGGTGATTGATGACAGAGTGATGCACTGTCCCTTTAATTTACACTTTAAATTAGAGCTGATGATGATGATGATGATGATGAGCGCTGCTTCATCAGGACGTTTTGTGACTCCGCCTCCGCTTGTATTCTGCTCTCTGATTGGTGTAAATAGTGTTTGTGCTCTCGCCCGTGTGTCTCGTTTGTGCTGGATGCGTTTTAATTCATAAACTTTACTTCAAAGCTCTGTTGTGTGTTGTGATTGTGTGTGTGTGTGTGTGTTTGCACAGGTGAGCAGAGGGTGGGGCTGAGGTGTGTGTGTGTGTGTGTGTGTGGAAAGTACCAGTGTCATTATAAGGGCCGAGTTTCCCTGCAACTCCTCACTGTAATGGAAACAAACGTGCGGTGGGTGTGTGTGTGGGACGGGGGGTTTTGTGTGTGTGTGTGTGTGTGTGTTTCTGGGTGGATTCCGCTCGTCTGAAGTGGGCAGAGATGCCAGGGACGCGGGGACTTTCCTTCTGTCCTCATGGATGGATCTGGAGCTCCTCCGGGACCGAGCCTCCTCTCGTTCGTGTGGTGTCACTGGATTCAGATCAGATTCAGATCCAGTCCGTATCACCTCAATTCTACTCTATTTCCTAAAATTCCAGTCTATTTTACTAAAAGTTATTTTAAAAATTAATATTATTTAAACTGCGCCCTTCAAAATTTAATTTTTTTTTTACAAATTCTGTTTTCAGTTTACATTTTCTGCATATTTTAATGATTCATTTCAAGATAATAATCAAAAACATGTCTAATTAATTTAAATCATGAAGCCTTTATGATTTAACAGCAATTAAAAGGTTAACAACATTTTGAATTATTATTATTTTTATTTTTTTTACCAAATCAAATTGTGTTTCGGATTCAGCTTTTCTGAATCAGTTTGAATGCTTTAATAATGAATGTCTCATTAGATGTTTCCAGGGCCATCTCTTTTTCTCCCGTCGTTTCATTTTCTCAGAAAAGCACCGTTTGTGTAACAGCTCATTTAACTCATTTGTTTTCCCAGAACTAATTTGTGTGTTACGTAATGTGTTTGTTCAGTCGGGCGAAGCTTTGATAATCTCATCATAAATTATTAGCATTATGGAATATTACTATTAGGTGTGTATGCATTATAAACTGAAGTGATGAAACTATCAGAGTATTCTGTAGAATAATAATGATATTCAGTTGCTCTTACTGTGATTCAGCACGGTTATTATAGTAAACTAAATAAAGCAACAATACAGACATTAAAAAAAGGCTAACTAAATTATTTTTGTAACACTAATAGTATGTAACATCACATGAGCTCAGAGTAAGTTTCCCAGCTGATGTCATCTCTGTGTGTTTTGTGTTTAAAGTGCTATAAATAAAGCTTTACTGTGTTTGATGTAAATAGCCGTCGGGATCCACCAGACGCTTTCAGTTTCAGTTTCAGATGGACTGCAGCAGATGCTGGAAAACCCCTGCGACTGAAGATGACCTTCATCTGCTGATAATAATAGAGCTGAAGGGACGGCTTTGAAGAAGTTGTAAAGGTGAGAATCTTCCAGTGGACGGATGAAGTGAAGCCGCTCGCCTCGGGACGTCCCAGATCACACCGAACATCACACATCTGTGATCTGACCCCAGCACAACACCAGCTTCCTCTAACACACACTCACACATCAGCTCAAGAAATCATGTCTGGTTTGTGAGGAGAAGACAATATCTGTCTGAGACACAACTATCTGAAAATCTGGAATCTGAGGGAGCAAAAACATCGAAATATTGAGAAAATCATCTTTAAAGTTGTTCAGATGAAGCTCTTAGCAATGCATATTACTAATCAAACATTAAGTTTTGATATATTTACAGCAGTGGTGGACGAAGTACACAAGTCAAGTACTTGAGTAAAAGTACAGATACGAATAATAAAATATTACTCCAGTAAAAGTAAAAGTACTCCTTTTTCAATTTTACTCAAGTGAAAGTACAAAAGTACTCAATTTTGTATGTACTTAAGTAAAAAAGTACTGAAAGATAGATGTTTGCAATTTTATATAGGCAAATTTAATTTTATATTAGCACTTTTTTTTTTTCTTTTTTATAATCCTACTGCTCAAAATACCTGGGATTTTTTCCAAAATAACCACTATATGGAGTCAAGATATATTTTTGTTGTTGATATGGACTACGCTTACGAGAGTAATGTTCACTGTGAAGCTTACACTGTGATGTACCTGAGAGAAAACAGAGATGACCATCTGATCTTCACCAGTAACAACAAAGTATTTTAAAGTTTGTTGTTTTACAGAACATCACAGTTATATATGACATGATAATAAGGCCTGAAGTTAGGAAGAACATCTTAAGGAAAATATAATTCTATTTTCTTAATGATTTTTTTCCTTCTCAAACCTTGTCTGGGGTGTAAAAACACCACTGGCCAAACGGGGTGCATCTCTTCCCCTCTTTGATAATTACTGTAGTTACCATGTTCTGAACATCACATCCTTTCTTTTCTCCCCAGATGTAATCTATCTATCTATCTATCTATCTATCTATCTATCTATCTATATATATATATATATATATATATATATATATATATATATATATAGGTGGTTGAATAAAAATATTTGGACATTATTTATAAAAATTACCTCAAGTTAGCACCAGCAAGCCTGCTAGACATTTAGCATCAGCTACAATATTTACTTATTTTCAGTACCGTTCTGCATAAACATTCATGTCCGTCTAACGTTACTCGTCTAAAAAAAAGCCTCAAGTTCAAATATTCATTTATCACCAATTAACTGTTTGACAAACACTTCCTGCTTCGAGAGGTGAATTTAAAAAAAATCTCAAACAGGCTCCGAAGTGCCGATCTGAATCAACCGAGTCGCGAACAGGCTCCGAATTGCCGATCTGAAAACTTCGACCAAAGAATGTAAAAAATAATTATATTTCTCTAATAACTCTAACTCTATGAAATACTCAGATCACGTATCTAAAAATCAATCGCTATAGTAAAAGAGAGAGAGGAGTGAAGTTTCCTACCGCTCTGCTGTGTTTGGTCCTCAAGCGCGTCTGACGCTCCGCGGGGCGTCTCCGCCCCTCACACGCGCATTTACAGCGCTAAATTAATCATCTTTGCTAATTATTATACATTTACTTCATTGTCAGCTTCAGGTACTTCATTTATTATTGTTCAATGAACTGTTTGAAACAAAAAAAAGGTTGTATTTCAGTAATAATTCTAAATTATCAAAATAAAATATATAAAATAAAAAATAAAAAATATGATTTTCAGTTACAATAAGTAATCCTAAATTCCGACATTAATAACTTACTTTTCTCACAATATCTCACGGTTCTTACTTCTGTAGACTCACACTAAACGGTTCATTTGAATCAGTGAGTGGTCGACTCCAGAACAGCTGCAATCGGATCATTCTAATTCGTAAACGAATCGTTTGGTGCGATTCGTGATCCGATTAAAGTTTATTTTGAAAAGACTCAGTTCGTTCATGTTGAATCAGACACCGCTTCTGCGTGTCGGAGCACGTGATATATTATAGGGAGTAACGATATGTTTTATGAAATGTAGTGAAGTTAAAAGTACGATCTTATGCTTTGGAATGTAGTGAAGTAAAAGTAAAAGTTACTCAAAATAAAACTACTTCAGTAAAGTACAGATACTTGAAAAATGTACTTAAGTACAGTAACGAAGTAAAGCTACTCCGTTACGGTCCACCACTGATTTACAGTAGGAGATTTACTAAATATCTTCATGAATCATGATCTTTACTTAATATCCTCGTGATTTTTGGCATAAAAGAGAAATGCATAATTTTGACTCATACAAAATTACAACCTTTAAATATTATAATGCAATTTAACTCTATTTTAACTTTGGTTACAATTATTTATAAAAAATGTAATGCATTACAATGCATTAATACCTTTATAATGCCATTTATAATAACTACATTGTTATTACTTATACAAAAAATTATAACTGAAATAAAATATACACTTTATTTAAGCTAATTGCTTAATTGTTTTCATTTTTATACTAAAATAAACTGAAATAAATTACTAAAATTATATAGATGTTAAAAAAGCTACAAAATGACTAAAACTTAATCTAAAATGGAAAAATAAAAACTGATTCAAAGTATTAATAACTATACTGATACTTAAACATCACAGGTTACAAAAACTAGTAACACTGAATTAAACATGAAGTGAAATCACGTGTTCAGACTGAAAGTGAAGTCACTCCTCTTGATCTGCTTCTGTTCACACACACTTCAGATGATGATGGTGATGATGAAGATCATCTGCTCTGATCACGATTGTGGTGTGTTTCTGTGTCAGAGTATGTTTTTTCATCTTCACTGAATATCATAATGAACTGAGATTCTTGTTTTATGAGACAAGTATAAAAAACAAATATCTGCAAATGGATTATTCGTATAAAATAAGAGTATATTTATGTGAACTTAGATCAGTTTCTCAGAATTCAGTGACGTCCGTCATTCTGCATCTCCAGTAAATTATTTTAAAAAGTTTAGATATTTATACTGGAAAGCAAGAAAAACACAGAGGAATTTTTCTTATTTTTTTCTTTCTGGTAACCCTTTATTTTAAGGTGGCCTTGTCACACATTGTCACACATGTGCTTACTCTTGTGCTAAAAATAAATGATGCATAATTACATACAAGTGACCCTAATCATCACCAAACCTATAGAGCAAGTGTGTGTAGTTAATTAATATTACACAGTAATTAAATATATAATTACACTGTAACGAGGACACCTTAAAAATAACGTAATGTACTTTCTCTCTCTCTCTCTGTGGGCAGTGTTGTGACCACAGGAGATTTTCACATTTGTGGGAAAGTAACAACAGTGGTTACATTGGGTTTAATTCCTTCAATATAATGATGTAGTGTGTGCACTGAAACACACGATGAGTGATGAATGCTAAAATCAATATTTAATGTCTGTTGGTGCTGATTCTGACGGTGTGTGTATGATGAAATCCCCTCAGAGCCGCTGTTTTATTTCTCTCACAGCTTCAGTTCCCCACGCTCGTCATGAGATGAACAAATCAGATGATTCTGAATTATTGTGTGTGACATTTGATCATCTGGACAAATCTAGTCAGAAAGCCCTGTAAGCTGATGTTATTGTTTGGAGATGAAGTGAATATAGACGAGTGACTCATTCGCTTCTGACGACAGGAAGTGTGGATCTGATTCTGAGAGTGTGTGTGTGTGTGTGTGTGTGTGTGTGTGTGTGTGTGTGTGCAATGCTGTGGGATGTTTCAGACAGTCTGTGAATGTCAGATATGAGCGAGCGGCTCGTTCCTCAGAAACACTGAGGTGAAGTTCTTCAGAAGTACCAGTAAGTGCCCTTGAGGAACTAGTGTGCACTACTGAAGCGCTTCTCAAGAGCCTCCCACTGAAGCTGACAGCTTTCTTTAGCTTCGGCCGTTTATAATCTTGTCTTGTGTGTTCAGTTAGTCTGTTGTGAGGTCAGCTTTGCCAAGGCTCCCTGACAGAAGAGATGTCCTTTATATCTCACTGGAAACTTCAAACCTGTAGTTATTATAGCGCTCGTCCTCGTCTCGTCTGCAACCATTCTGCCTGGAATCTTCTTTGTGGGGACATATTTTTGGTCCCCTTGAGGAAACAATCTTATAAATCACCCAGAGTAAAGTGTTTTGAAAATCTAAAAATGCCTGTAGTCTTGCATGAGGGCTACACACACACACACACACACACACACACACACACACACACACACACACACACACACACACACACACACACACACATGTTATTATTCATCAGAGATGGAGGTGAGGTTCCTCTCTTGCTGTTGTGAATGTGTCTGTGGGTTTGTGGGATCATTGGAGGCTCGTGATGTTTGTAATTGTGGAGAGGAATGTGTTTCTTCTTTTTATGGATATATATAACGTGTTTTATTGTCGGTGTGTCGAGTGGCTTTATGATTAGTTTGTTTGTGTGAAGAACACGAGAACATTGAAACCATCTGAAGGCCTCTCTCCAGATGTTGTTTTATGGTTTGTAGATCAGATGGTTTGTGTTTCTAGCGTTTCTCATTACACACAAAAACATTCGCTGCAGAAACATAAAGTGCCTTCGTCCTGACGTCAGCCAGCAGAGATGAAGTTCTAGAACGAGTGATGTGTGTGATTCCTGGATCAGAGCCAGAATGAGCATCACAAGCAGAGCACGCACAGCTCCGTCCGGATGAAGTGCAAGAGGAAAGTGTTTGTGTGTGACCCGTCTGACCTCCAGAAAGTGAGACTGCACTCCTGTCTTACTCACAAAGAGACATTCAGCGTGACTCAAGTGCAGCTCATCAATCCTCACGTCTGCTTACAATTTACAGACTCCAGGAACTTCCTGTGCCCCCCGTTAGAAGAACACGGGAACACTTTACAACAAGGTCTCGCTTGTTAACATTAGTGGATGCAATGAGCGCTTTATTTTTCCAGAATCAACTTTTGTTAATGTTAGCTCTTAAAAATATTAGCTCATAGTACAAAAGATTTCTGAAGATCATGTGACACTGAAGACTGGAGGAATGATGCTGAAAATACAGAAATACATTACACTTTAACACAGATTCACACAGAAAACAGATGGTTTGGATTCTAATAATATTTAACAATTTTTTCTGTATTTTTGATCAAAATAAATGCAGCCTTGGAAGGGTTTTTAAAATCATAAGATTTCCAAGCTCTTTGCATATATTACTGTGGGTCTGAATGCGCTTTGACTTGAGAAATGCAAGGACACACAAAAGTCAAACTATCAAGGATCATCTGGGATCATCTGTGCAGGAAACGCATCAGCACTGCATGTTCTCAGAGATAGGAGACGTGTAGAAGACGAGCGGATCCTCTCATGACTCTGAATGAACAGCCTTTTATGGGAATGTGTGTGTTTGGGAGGAGACGGAGCCGCTATCAGTGATTCCCACATGTGTAATTAAACCCCATACATGCATCTGTGTCTCTATCTGTGTGTCTCTAGAGGAGCGTCTCAGGAACGCCATGAACTCATCAGGGACTGGAGGAGGTCATGAGAAACATCTCCGCTGGCAGATCTACAGAAAAAATGTTGTTATCGAGGGAATCTGAGTTAGTTGTAGTAAACACACTCTGCTTTCACTCGCCAGCACTGATGAAACGCCCTGAAAGCAAGCAGCGGTCGGTGGGTTAGGAAGGGTTAGTTAGTGGAGACCATCTGTCCAAACACTGTTGAAGGCAAGTCTGTCATGTGAGGAGAGTCACTGAACGTCATGTAATTGACACCAGTTGTGCTGGTAAAGTCCCCGCTGGAGCTCCAGGGGCCGTGTGGAACCTCACCTTAAGATTCATGTGAATTTGCCCCATTGTGGTTTTTTGAAACTCAATGGCTGAACTAAAGAAGCTTTGACTGATAGTGAGAATCAAGCTCTTTAAAGTCCCTCACGATCTGTTCTGGGGAATTATGAGATCTGGTGAAGGCCAGACGCAGTGGAAAGAAACGTCACTGAGCGAAAAGTTGAACGTCTGAAGAGAAATATGAGAGGAAACTGATGGTTCAGTTTAATATGATGAGTAATGACACTGAATAATTTCTGACCTGAGGTGATAAAGCAACCAGTGTGCACTAACTTTCATTATAGTTTGAGTCGACACAGTGTGTCAGAAACTGATATTCAGTTCACTCAAGTCAAGTGAACTGAATATACACTGCATAATGTTAAACTTGTTTTTTCACCACAGTTCAGAGAAAAAAGTCTGTTGCTGGATATAAACTCAGAACTGAGACACAAACTCAGAATTTTGATATATAAATTTAGAATATTATATAATTATTAATGATATAAACTATATAAAAAACGATATAGATTCAGGCACAGTGGTTCAGTGGTTCACGAGGTTGTCTACAGACCGGAAGGTTGCTAGTTCAATCCCCGGCTCGACCTGATCAAGTGTGGAGGTGTCCTTGAGGAAGACACCTAACCCCAGCTGCTGCTGATGAGCTGGATGGAGTCTTGACTGGCTGACACCGCAGTCGATGTGTGTGTGTGAATGGGTGAATGTGAGGCAACTTGTAAAGCGCTTTAGATGGCCATGTGGTCTGTTGAAAGGGCTATATAAATGCAGTCCATTTACCATTTATGAAATATAAATTCAAAATTGAGATATAAATCTATAATTATGAGATAAACTCTTAATTGACAGTACAAATTCGTTAGAGGAAAAAAGAGAGCGATATTAACTCAGAATTGCTTGTTTTTATTCAGTGGGAGAAATAAGCTTCCATAGACTGTTTCACAATGATGAACAAAAAATAACATTGTCAATGTTGCTAAATTCAATAATTAGAAAACAAACTCAAATTCTGCTCTAAAGCAGCTCTAGATAATACAATAGTGACATTAAACAGATAAATTCATTTTAGTTTTTGGGCTTATCTTTGTCATGGTAGATATTGTGCTGGAGCAAAGGAGCAAGGAAACGTATGAGAATTCATGAAGAGCATTACATCCAAACAAAGACACAACAGGAGTCCTCTCTGGGCCGGATGTGGGAACAGGAGCCCTCTCTGGGCTTTACTTGGGAACAGGAGTCATCTTTTTTTCTTTTTTTTTAATTTGAAAAGGGACAAGTATGTCACATAAACACATGTTACATATTACAACATTTTAGTCGAAGCTAAATCTCAGGTCCTGACAAGGGAATAGGAGCCCTCTCTGCACTGGAAGTGGGAACAGGAGTCCTCTTAGGTCTTAACTTGGGAACAGGAGTGAATTAGGTCCAAAAGCTTAAGGCAAGCCCACAGAATTCCCGGGCAAACTTATCAAAGGGGCAGATCCTTATGGGATGGGGCCGCGAATCTTGCGGTGGTTTCCTTCATCACCATAAATGAAAAAATGAAACTTTCAAAAAACAAAACAAAAATAAAAAACCAGGAGAAGGGGCGTCGCTTACTATTTGCAGGTCAGGTGTCTGTAACGGTAGCTACTGAGTGGGACCAAAGGAGTGAGCAAAACACAAGACAGGAACACAAGGCCAGTCCATGGGAGTGACAATCTGATTGTGTCAGTGCGGTCAAATTAGTAATATTACCGAATATTAGGTGTTTTCTAAACCTCTATTGGACACAACGTTGAGTGTGTGTGTGTGTGTATTTCAGAGTTCATATGGACCTATTATGTGTGATTTATTGGTGGTGACCCAGATGTTCCTGTATGAAATTGAGCTCCAACTGACATCAAAAACTGAGGTACTTTCCGAAACACATCTGAGGTTTGGTGCATTAAACCCACATGAATGGCTCAATCACCCTCATCAGTATACAAACTGTTCTTGAATGAAATATGTTTGCGCAGGAATAGATCAGAATGAATGTTATCCAATCCATTCCCACAAATCTCAGCTTCTCAAAAACACTTGACAAGGAGTCCTCTCTGGGCTTTACTTGGGAACAGGAGTCCTCTCTGGGCTTTACTTGGGAATAGGAGTCCTCTCTGGGCTTTACTTGGGAACAGGAGTCCTCTCTGGGCTTTACTTGGGAACAGGAGTCCTCTCTGGGCCGGATGTGGGAACAGGAGTCCTCTCTGGGCCGGATGTGGGAACAGGAGTCCTCTCTGGGCTTTACTTGAGAACAGGAGTCCTCTCTGGGCCGGATGTGGGAACAGGAGTCCTCTCTGGGCTTTACTTGAGAACACGAGCCCTCTCTGGGCTTTACTTGGGAACAGGAGTCCTCTCTGGGCCGGATGTGGGAACAGGAGTCCTCTCTGGGCCGGATGTGGGAACAGGAGTCCTCTCTGGGCTTTACTTGAGAACACGAGCCCTCTCTGGGCTTTACTTGGGAACAGGAGTCCTCTCTGGGCCGGATGTGGGAACAGGAGTCCTCTCTGGGCTTTACTTGAGAACAGGAGTCCTCTCTGGGCCGGATGTGGGAACAGGAGTCCTCTCTGGGCTTTACTTGAGAACAGGAGTCCTCTCTGGGCCGGATGTGGGAACAGGAGTCCTCTCTGGGCTTTACTTGAGAACACGAGCCCTCTCTGGGCTTTACTTGGGAACAGGAGTCCTCTCTGGGCCGGATGTGGGAACAGGAGTCCTCTCTGGGCTTTACTTGAGAACACGAGCCCTCTCTGGGCTTTACTTGGGAACACGAGCCATCTTTTTTTCTTTTTTTTTAATTTGAAAAGGGACAAGTATGTCACATAAACACATGTTACATACTACAACATTTTAGCCGAAGCTAACTCTCAGGTCCTGACATGGGAATAGGAGCCCTCTCTGGACTGGAAGTGGGAACAGGAGTCCTCTTAGGTCTTTATTTGGGAACAGGAGTGAATTAGGTGTGATGTTATCCAAAGCTTAAGGCAAGCCCACAGAATTCCCGGGCAAACTTATCAAAGGGGCAGATCCTTATGGGATGGGGCCGCGAATCTTGCGGTGGTTTCCTTCATCACCATAAATGAAAAAACGAAAAAAACGTTCAAAAAACAAAACAAAAATAAAAAAACAGGAGAAGGGGCGTCGCTTACTATTTGCAGGTCAGGTGTCTGTAACGGTAGCTACTGAGTGGGACCGAAGGAGTGAGCAAAACACAAGACAGGAACACAAGGCCAGTCCATGGGAGTGACAATCTGATTGTGTCAGTGCGGTCAAATTAGTAATATTACCGAATATTAGGTGTTTTCTAAACCTCTATTGGACACAACGTTGAGTGTGTGTGTGTGTATTTCAGAGTTCATATGGACCTATTATGTGTGATTTATTGGTTGTGACCCAGATGTTCCTGTATGAAATTGAGCTCCAACTGACATCAAAAACTGAGGTACTTTCCGAAACACATCTGAGGTTTGGTGCATTAAACCCACATGAATGGCTCAATCACCCTCATCAGTATACAAACTGTTCTTGAATGAAATATGTTTGCGCAGGAATAGATCAGAATGAATGTTATCCAATCCATTCCCACAAATCTCAGCTTCTCAAAAACACTTGACAACTGAAAACAAACACAAACAGCAATAAAAAGCCTGTGTGAAACGGCGGCAGTGGATGGGTGTTCAGTAAGCTGAGTGCAGCTCTTTTCTCATGTTTACAGAATTCTAGTTTCAGGGCTGCAGGGTGAAGCAGAATCACAAAGGAGTGAAATCCTAGAAAAAGCTGCTGTGAGGAGCTTCTCTGATGCGCTTGTGTGTGAAGCGTGTTAGTTGGCCTCTGGGTGTCTATGAAAGATTTGCTGAACTCTCGCTCTTTTCATTCTGCTTTAATCATCTGGCTCAGTTATCTGCTCATGACAAAGCAGCAGAGAACCATGAGATCTGGCAGATTCCACATTTACACTGAAAAACATTATTCTCTTAACATTTTTGTCTTGTTTTCTAGTATAAATGTCTAAACATTCTTGAATCAAGATCCATTTACTTGACAAGTATAATGATTTAAGATATTAAGTCTGAAATATACAATATCTGCCAATGGGGTAGGAAAAATAATATTAGTTCAAAGGCTAAGTGAGATTATTTTTCTTGCACTATTGGCACATATTTTTGCTTGTTTTAAGCAAAAACTAACAACATTTTGAGATTTACAGAAAACAAGACATAATATCTTGTAATTTTACTTGTACAGTAAATTCATCTTGATTCAAGAATTTGTATAAAATAATACTAGAAAACAAGACAAAAATAGTAAGTAAAATAATAATTTGCAGTGCAGACCTCAGATTCAACACGGATCTTGGTCAGGTGTGACTAGTGACTGTGTGTGTGTGACTGTGTGTGTGACTGTGTGTGTGTGTGTGGGGGGGGGGGGGGTTCCAGACAGTGATCAGGATGGGTCCGGCGGACAAACAAAAACAAGTGGAATGATTTGTTTAGATCTTGTGAGATCGGCTGTGTCTGATTAGTTTCCATCTGCTGCTCATTTCACTCAGAATTCCTTTGATTTAAATTCAACACAGAAGAAATGCTGTTGGTAATGCTAATGTCATCATGTTCTGTGTGCTTGTACTAAATACTCAAAAGTGAGTTAAACATGACAAAACCTCCCAAAAACCTACTTTTCAGGTTGATATCACTTGAAAAATAAAAAGGTTAAAAATAAAGAAAGAAAGAAAGAAAATATATGTTTTTAATTGTTTTAATTTCAAGAAATTATGTTTGTCTTGATTGTGGTGTTTTTTTTCCAATACAAATATCTAAGTTCTTAAATCAAGATAAACTTACTGGAAAACCAAAGTGATTAAGAATATTTCCTATTTCTGCTAATGTGGTCAGAAATATAATCCTGTTTTCATCTGACCAGTATTTGATATCTTCTGTCATTTTGTTCCTCCAGTAAAGGTGTGCTGATTTAAGGATGTTTAGATATTTTACAGGAAAACAAGACAAAAATTCTAAGTAAGCGAAACCAGATGAGAAAATGTCTACAGAGATTGTGGCAGTGCTAAGCGCACATTTTCCAACTATACTGTTGGTGATAGCAGAAAGATTTCGGTTTCACAAGAGAAATCAGGAAGAGGGGAAAACTGTAATTATATTTGTTGCTGCACTGAATAAACATTCCGGACACTGTGAATTCAGTTCAGTGATGTTTTGAATGATACAATCAGGGACAGCCATTCAAAAAAAGACTGTTAAGTGAAAGTAATCTCAAATTGCAGAAAGCCACTGAAATAAGTGTAAGCTTGGAACCCACTGCTAAGGAAGCACAGCAATTCAGTAATGCAGATAAATTGTCTGCTGACATGAACACATTCCAGAAGTCCCCTGGTAAAGCATCCAAAAATGCAACATGTTATAGATGTGGCAGAGTCGGACATCTTGCATATGAGTTTTGGTATAAAGAATTGGTGTACCGTAGTTGTGGGAAAAAAAAGACCACATATAATGTGCTTGCAGAGGAAAACAAAAGACTGCAAAACAAAAATTAAATCAAATGCCTGGAACATCAAAGAAAAAAAGAAGAATGTGTATACAATGCAAACAACTTGCAAAGAGTACACAAACAACACTGACTTCTCTTTGGAGGAAGTTAAGTTCCCCTAAAAAAATTGGCCATTGAAGGAGACTCCAAATGCTATTTGGTGACAATTTGAAGTCAAGCAGCCTCGGAAGAGGTGAGTTTTCAGCTGTCGCTTGAAAATTGTCAGGGATTCAGCATTCCGGATAGGAGTGGGAAGATCATTCCACCAGCCAGGAATGGTGAACGAGAATGTTCTGAGATTCTGAGCCTCTCTGTGATGGTACCACGAGGCATAGCTTACTAGCGGATCTCAGACAACTGGAGGAGATGTAGATTTATATGTTGCCCTTGGGAGATATCATCAGGAAACATGGTGTTAGCTTTCACTGTCATGCTGATAAAACTCAGCTTTATATTTGTACGATGCCTGTACGATGGAGAAGAGGAGGGGTCCGAGAACTGAGGGCATGTTGTAGGATGGCTGGAGAGGAGAAGTATTGATATTTCTGCCTTGGTGAGGGGAAGGAAGGAGAGGATGGCTGTGGCTGGTTTGAAGTCTTGTGTGTGTGGAGCTGAGAACTGAATTAAATGGTCAGTCTCCAACACTACCACTATATGTGGTTAAAGGGGACTTCCCAGCTTTAATGAAGAGGACTGTTATGTATGAAGAAAATAATAATTGCTACTTTAATACACAAGTAATGTGTGGAGTCACGTAGCAATGTCGAAGTTATTTGATCTGAAAATGCAAGTGCAATGTGAACATTAAAGATGCAAGTACATATGTTCTATTCTGACTATTCTTTAGTGTCCTCTGTCTCTGACTCTCATCTCGTTTCTGGTAATTTCATGTTCATGTGAAAACAAGAACATCCTACAAATCAGGATTTATAGTTAGTGTATAAATAATGCCACTGCTATTATAAAATCTTCAGCTCGTACAGAAACATCCTGTAAAGAGCAACATATCAGAAGGAATCTTCTCCTTGATCGTCCCAGATCAACTGCTTCATTGTGCCGTGAAAACGTGCAGTAACGATCAAAACAAGGAAAGAAGAGTTGACTCATCACCTCATTTGCATATCAGCATCACATGACCTCATTTGCATATCAGTTGACCAGTCCAGTCACAGTGAGGTCATGAGGAGGAAGTGCTAAGATCGATGCTATTATTCCTGAAACGTTTGATGAATCACTCATGACGAGGCTCTTATTGAAGGAACAGCAGATCAAAACTGCACTGGAGCGAACAGAAAACCCTGTCACTCATTCCACACGTCAAGAGACATTTACATCACAAAAAAACACCTGTCAGGCGACAAATAGTCGAGAAAAAACGAATTATGACATCAGAGGGAAAGGAATATTACAAAGCCCTGCATCTCAATAAAAAATTCTACTAATTTGCAAAGAAACCCCACTCTGATGATACCGAGCTCCAAAATATAAGAGACAAGTTTCCATTACGTTCACAAGATAAGAATGAATAATCACATTCAAATGTCAAACAGCAGTTAAATGTCAAACATTTCTGCTTTAATAACAGAAGTATTCAAATATAACATTTAACTTGGAAACTTGGATAAATATGTTAAGATACCGAAAAAACACAAGTTTATAAATAATTTCCAGAATTTTTAGTAACAAAAGTTTACTAAAATTGTAATTTTAAGTCACGCATAAACACTTACTCTTGAAACAACACATCATCACTTCTTTTTAAACACAGCAATAATTTTTAACAGTTTTCATGAAATTGTGATTTTTATGTGGATGTTTGGAAAACCTTGTTTGCATTTTCTTCTGTCATAATTTTAACCTTGAAATGTGAAAATGTGCTGAGAACTGATAAAACGGTCAGGTTCAGACAGGAATCATCATCAAAAGCAAAAATGATACAAAAGTGCATTATATTTTGTAATAAAGTGTGACAGTAAATTAAAGTTGTTGTTTTTTTGAATCAGCAGCTAGTCATCAAAGAGCTTTGGGTTTCATTCAGCACATTCACACTGTACAAAATTATTCTCTTACAAAGTATTTTTGTGTTGTTTTCTAATGTGAATATCTAAACATTTTGAATCAAGATGCATTTACTTGACAAGTGTCATAATTGCAAGGAGAGGAACGAGGAGTTGCTGGAGGGACACAAACAAAAGGCTTTAATAATCCATAGAAAACAAAAAACAATGAGCACATTCAACAAGTTTAACTGACCAACACAAACTGAACTGGGTCTTTTGAACACAGGATCATTGGGAAGACACAGGTGCAAGGAATGACTAATTAAAAGGGAACAATTTTGTTAGTTTTTGCTTAAAACAAGCAAAAATATCTGCCAATGGGGCAAGAAAAATTATCTTGTTTAGAATTTGATTTAAGATTATTTTTCTCACCCAACTGGAAGATATTTTTGCTTGTTTGTATAGAAAACGACTTCATATCTTAAACCATTTTATTTAAGTAAATGCATCTTGAGTAAAGAATGTTTAAATATTTACATTTATTCAATTATCTGATGCTTTTATCCAAAGCGACTTACACTTGCTATATATGTCAGAGGTCACACACGCCTCTGGAGCAACGAGGGGTTAAGTGTCTTGCTCAGGGACACATTGGTGTCTCACAGTGGATTCGAACCTGGGTCTCTCACACCAAAGGCATGTGACTTATCCACTGCGCCACCAACACACTGCCGAAAGCAATATAATAAAAGAGACCAATGTTCATAATAAAGTAATTTTTTTGCATTCTGTAAAGTGGGTCTGAGACATCGGGATGCAGTCAAACCGTGTGAGAGTTTCCTAAAACAATGACTAAATGCATATTTTGTCTGCTATTATCCAGAAACCTAAGAGTGATGTCAGTGGAAAATCATTCTACAGATGAACAATTTCCTTTTTAGGTTATCAAGGACACGACTTTAGAATTAGTAAACTTTATTTAGATAGTCTGCTTTGGAGATTTTACAGATTATGAGTAACTTTGTAACTATGTACACTAGCACTCATTAGAGTATTAATTTGTGTCTGCTAACACTTTATTTTGAGGGTCCTCAATTTTATTTTCACATTTTCTGCTTTCAAGCTCATTTTAGTTAAAGTTTGAATAATTTTACTGTGTGGTTTTGTCATTTTTATTAGTTTTAGTTTATACATATACATATATACAAACCCGATTCCAAAAAAGTTGGGACACTACAAATTGTGAATAAAAACAGCAGAATGCAATGATGTGGAATTTCAATATTTTATTCAGAATACAACATAGATGACCTATCTAATGTTTAAACTGAGAAACTACCACTATTTTTCGCCGCAGCATTGGGGGAATTGGTGATCCTCTGCCCATCTTGACTTCTGAGAGACACTTTTTATTCCCAATTATGTTGCCAGTTGACTTAATAAGTTGGAAATTGGTCCTCCAGCTGTTCCTTATTGCTACCTGTCCCAACTTTTTTGCAATGTGTTGCTCTCATGAAATCCAAAATGAGCCAACATTTGATATGTTATCTATATTCTATTGTGAATAAAGTATATGTTTATGAGATTTGTAAATAATTCCATTCTTTTTATACTCACAATTTGTACAGTGTCCCAACTTTTTTGGAATCAGGTTTGTATGTATGTATATATATATATATATATATATATATATATATATATATGTGTGTGTGTGTGTGTGTGTGTGTGTGTGTCTATATAGCTTTCTTTATGTTTTCTTTCATTTGTAATTTTATTTATTTATTTACTTGTTTGTTTTTAGTACATCAACTTAAACTAAATGCATATATTGGAAACTAATAAAATAAGTTCAAGTTTTTTATTTATTTATTTATTTTTATTGTTTATTATTATAGTAAATTTTTCTTCAAGTAATAACATATTTCTTTTTTTATAATTTTATTTTTTTTACTAATAACCCTGCACTGAATGGATATAAGTTTTCTACATGTAACTGTGCAAGTGATAAGTTAACTTCTTCCACTAACCCTAACCTAAACATAACCTCACTCTACTAATACTTTAATAAGAGTTAGTCCACATGTAGTTGCAAAGTTAGTTTTTAGTAAATAGTGAACTATGCAAATAAAGTGTAATTGAGGAATAATGTATTTTATGTAGACTTTAGCCTAAAATCTTGATGTGGAGGAACAGTGAACAGACAGCACATAACAGAGACATTTTATTTAGGAAAAACTTCATAAATAGATTTATACATTAATTCATTATAATAGTTCCTTCATATAGTGCTGGTGTGTAGTGGCTGCTCATACATGACGTGGGTGTGTGTGTGTGTGTGTGTGTGTGGCTTCTGTGGGTTTTATCGTCTATCTGGAAAGCAGAAGGGGCGTGGCCATGACTCAGACGGACAGGAGGAAGCTGCTGTCATTACCACGTCAACAGCTGTGAAACAAATCTCTATTAATATCTGCGGTGATGATGTGTGCTTCCCTCAACAGGGATTTCCTGTCTATCTTTATCCGCGCCTGATATAGACTCCAGGGTCAAACTTACTTCAGCTCCAGGCTGGAAATTTCTAAAAAAAGACCTGATTGACCAAACAAACAAACATCGCAGGCGGTGTGTGTTTATATGTGTGTTCGGAGCGGAGCTGAACCGGATCACCAGTCTAACACAGTTCAGTGTCACTGAGAGAGACTGAATGAATAAATCATCACGGCGAATGCAATGTAGAGAGGAAACTGAGCTCAACAACAGGAAAGCGACGCTGAGAGACGCTCTGCTGCAGGTGTTCCATTAAAAACACTTCCTCCAGCCGATCATATTCCTTCTTCTAATGCACAACATACACATCTGTGTCCCTACAGCACAAACACAGTCATAAGGGTTAACTGAGATGTATACATCATCTGAACAATGAATAAATAATATTTCCAAGCGATGCATATAACTAAACAAAACTTAAGTTTTGATATATTTACGGTAGGAAATGTACAAAATATCTTCATGGAACATGATCTTTACTTGATATCCTAATGATTTTTGGCTTAAATAATAATTGTATAATTTTGACCCATACAATGTATTGTTGGCTATTTCTACAAATATATCCCAGAGACTTAAGACTGCTTTTGTGCTGCAGAGACACGTATTGAAAACACACTCCTACAATCTAGTCTCACTCTATAACTCAATCTTGCATCTGTTTGCAACTTGTTGATGCAGTTTTCACATTATGCATGTACATTTCACAAATCACAATCCATAAAGTTCGTGCATCAGAAAGCGTAGTGTTATTGCAGAAGATCAGCACATGAAACATGTTTCGTTTGGCTAATTGGGATCGTTTGTGCAGTCTTGCTGAATCTGGCTGGTTTCGGATGCAGAAGCACATCCTGCTTTACCCTCACCAGCGAATATTGCTTGCATTTCTGTTTAAATAGCAAATGTCACAACTGATGTGAATGCAAAAGATGGTGATCAGGATTTGACACTGAACTTGTTCCAGATCCACCCACGCATCACATACTGAAACCTAGCTGTCATGCATGTGGCACCACAATCAGGTGAGAACGCTTTGGTTTCTTTTCCTTCTTTTGATTCAAGCTTTGATGCCTCTTTTGAACCTGTGTTTTTTCGAGTGACAGAGTTTCAAGGCGACCACCGACACCAGCATCAGTCCGAGCGCGAGCACCACGATTACGCTGATCCACAACACCTTCCTGTCCACAGCCTCGCAGTGCTCCGGCTCCACGGCGCTCACGCTGATCTCCACGCTCTCCGAGTCTCTGGTGTACCAGCAGGTCACGACGGCGATGTCCGGCACGTTCAGTCTGTCCTGCTGGAGCATCGTGAGGAGGTACGGGTTTCCACAGCAGCTCAACGGGTTCGAGCCTACGTATAAAGTTCTGAGCGATTTCTGCAGAGCGAAGACCGTGTCGGATGTGAGCGTCACCAAACTGTTATTCTGCAGGTTCAAGGACTCCACCGAAGAGTCTCCGCTCCACAGAGAGACCCCCGTGAGCCGGTTCACCGACAGATCCAAAGACTTGAGTTTCTGAAAGAAGGTGAAGTCGACGGCTAGGTTTCGGAGCTGGTTTCCTCTCAGAGAAAGATGGGTGAGGGTCGTCTCCAAACCTGAGAGAGACGACGTGCCGACATCCACACCGGGATTCAGGGACAGATCCAGAATAAGCAGCGGGCTTCCGTGAAACGCTCCTGGTGGAACCGATTCGAGACTGTTCTCCGAGAGGTACAGGTAGCTCAGGGTGGGGATAGAGGACAGTCGGATGCAGTCGTGCGTGGGACCCTTGAGAGAAGGACAGATGCTGAACAGGTTTTGCTGAAGGTGAAGACTCTGTATGTTTGGGAGCCTTGAGAAGATCCCGGGGTCTAGTGTGCTCAGAGCGTTTCCCTGAAGGTGCAAGACTTCCAACGCAGCCAGAGTGTTTTCCCCGAAGGACAAGTTCTGCAGGTTGTTGTAGCTGATGTCCAAGGTTTTCAGCGAGTTCAGATGACCTTCTGAATCCACCCTGAAGCTCTCTAGACAGTTATTGCTGATGTTCAGGCTCTCTAGAGAAGCCACGCTGCTGAAGAACGAGGACGGAATCGATTTGAACTGGTTGTAGCTCAAGTCCAAGTAAAGCAAGTTGGGGAAAGCCTGGTGCCTCTGATTAACACAAAGACAAAGGGGTTTATCGTGATGGGTGGACAGATACCCGCTGGCCTTCAGGTTCTCCAGCTCTTCTAGCGGACCGGAGCAGTTCACGCTTCTCAAGAGGTTTCTGGACAGGTCCAGGTACATGAGTTTGTTCCTCTCGGGAAGCACGGGGAAGTACAGGATTTTATTTTCCCTCAGGTCCAGATACTGAAGCTCGAACTCTAGATCCGAATCAACGGTCTGAAAGCTGTTCAGGCTGTTTTTGCTCAAGTTGAGGGTTTTGAGCTGAACGAGGTTGAAGTCTGTGATGCACGAGATGGAGTTCACCGACAGATCGAGCTCTGAGAGTCCCGTCAGCGACTCGAAAGCACCTTCCTCGATTTCTATGATGACGTTATTGTGCAGGTCGATGTTTCTTAGAGCCTGAGATCCGTTGAATGTGTGCCTGCTGATTTTAGTAATGCTGTTCCCGTCTAAAGAGAGGTTGGTGAGGACCGGGGCGTCGCTCAGGAAGTAGTCGCTCATATCCGTGAACAGACCGTTTCCGGACAGATCCAGATGCCGGACTGATCTGAGCGGCCCGAGGTGTGTTTTCAGAGCCGCGTACAGGTCCAGGGAGTTTCCCGATAGATCCAGCACCTCCAGACGCCTGGTGTCTCGGAACAGCCCCGGCTGGATGAACTGGATCTTGTTGGCGTGGAAGTTCAGATGCTGGACGGTGGAGAGATCCGGAAGATCCCGGTCTGTGAGGTTCTGCAGGAGGTTTCGAGACAGATCGAGGAGGTGGATAGAGGACGGCAGTCGCACCGGGATCCGTCTGAGGTTCAGACCGCTGCAGTCGACATCCTCCTGGACCTTAAACCAACAACAAAGAGTGCTATTAGCCAACACAAGTGATTCTGGATTACACTCCCAGGCAAATGCTGAACAGTACGATCTGTTTTTTTTTTTAAAGAAGTCTCTTCTGTTTTCCAAGCCTGCATTGATTTGATCTAAAATATAGTAAAATTTTGAATCATTTTTACTATGTAAAATACTTGTTTTCTATTTTAATATAATAAAATTGCAATTTATTCCTGTGATTTCAGAGCAGAATTTTTCAGCATCATTCCTCCAGTCTTCAGTGTCACGTGATCTTCAGAAATCAGAATAATATGATGATTTACTGCTCAAAATATTTATTATTATGTTTAATGTTTCTTGAGCAGTGAATGATCACATTATTCTGATTTCTGAAGATCATGTGACACTGAAGACTGGAGGAATGATGCTGAAAATACAGCGGAGCATCACAGAAATACATTACACTTTTACACAGATTCACACAGAAAACAGATGATTTAAATCATAATAATATTTCACAATTTTTACTGCTTCTGCTGTATTTTTGGATCGAATAAATGCTGGTTGGTGAGCATTAAGATTAAAAATCTCACTGTTCAGACAGTGTTGACTGCTAGTGTACACTCATGACATCACACAGCTGTTTCCTGGAAGATTTCAACACCGTCTTCAGTGTGACGTATGATTTAAAGCAGCTCTTGGCTTACACTATCTGCGCTCCATCTACACTTTATTTATGCTCTCTAGATAACTGCGGCTAAGGTACGGTGTTTCAGGATTTTCCCTCGTATCTGGGACTGACCCTTCGTTTCCGCCAGGGTTCGGCGAGAGGATGGAGATGTAATGAAGCGCTGATGTCTTTCACCGTACACACACTTCCTCTGTGCTCATATAGTGTCCAAACCCTCGGTCAGAGGAGACACAGTCATCTCTGATCAGAGTCTGTGGTTTAGTCTGAGACTCGTAACGCTCCTCACTGGAGGATGTTTCTGCCTAATATGGTTCTCTAGATGTGGGACCATTTGGTCTTTGCTAAAGTAAAGTTTAAGTGTGATTTAATTGAATTGATACTGAAGCCTTTCACAGAGACACAAGCGAGTCAATGGTCGACTTACAGCAGGAATATAGAGATATACAATCAATGTGGAGCAACACAGAAAGATGTTTTGGTTTGATAACAAGTCTCAGCATCTGAAATAACACTTTTGAGCAAAAGTCTCTATTTACTCTGTTTAATGTCATTGGTAAAAGAGGTCTCACCTGTGGTTTTTAGTCCCTACAGCTTGACCATTTAATGGCCACCGAAGACATTCAATCCAAGCGATTGAAATAGAAAGACTTGAAGTATTTTCTACCTGATTAGAACTAAAAGTGTTTGGCTTCTAAGCAAGGAATTGCACACAATCATCAGTCATTAGAGCAACTCAGACAGATGCACCGAGGTCTGATTCAGGACTCACCACGTGACAGGTTAAAGGCTGTGCTGGACGTCTGTACGGAGAGACCTGGTGGACCACGAGCATCAGGATCCAGAGACGCGTCCCCATGATGCTGCAGACACACAGAAGAGCGAGCGAGTGAATGAACGAGGAGGAATGACACGCACATGACATCACTCTGCAGGCGCTCATGTCACAGCTTCTGTTTTTAACCCCAGTGATGTCTGCTGAAGTGGAACATTGACTCTTTCTCGATGTCAACAGATGTGTCACTCCTGTCTGGGTCTGGTTTCTTGTGTTTGATATTTGACATGAACAGAAACGCCCACACGTGACGAGCACAGCACAAATACAAAAGGTTAATCTCCATTTCCACATCATGTGTTAAATATATATCAGAGGGTGATGTTTCAGCAGAAATTAACCCTCTGATCTCCAGGCATTACTCATCGTGTATCAATCAAAGGAAACCTTAAAACCGCACACTGCAAAAAAAAATCATTCTGTTTTTTGATACTTTGATTGACTATCGCAAACATTCTCCTACATTCACCTGACAAGTCAAATGTGTTCTAAAAATCTAAATCTTGTTAGTTTTTTCTTAAAACAAGCAAAAATATCTGCCAGTGGAGTAAGAAAAGTCATCTTAATCCAAAGGCTAAACAAGATTATTTTTCCTGCCCCACTGGCGGATGTTTTTCTTGTTTAAAAAAAAAAAAAAAAACACAATTTTTATACATTTTTACAGAAAAAACATAATAATATCTCTATTAATTTTACTTGTACAACAAAGTAATCTCAATTCAAGAACATTAAGATATTTATACTAGAAAACAAGACTAAAAGTCTAAGTAAGATAGTCCTATTTTGTGGTGCAGATCAGAAAAGCAGTCATCTGAAGCACGAGAGTGTTGTGTGTGTGAGGTGTGTGTGAGGTGTGTGAGGTGTGTGTGGTGTGTGTGTGAGGTGTATCACCTCAGTAGTGTGTTCCTCTGCTGCTGTTCACACTCATGCTGCTCTCCTCCGTCTCTGGTGCGCTCCGCTACACATCCTGACAATATCCTGCAAATACTCTTGTTTTTTCCTTCTGCGCTCAAGCCTTGTATGGGATCGGATCTCTCTCCCTCTCTCTCTCTCTCTCTCTCTGTGTGTGTGTCTTTCTCTCTCTCTCTTTCACTCTCGTTCTCTTGCTATTTAACTCTCTGTTTGTCCCTCCCTCCCTCCCTCCCTCCGTTTCTCTCTCTCTCTCTCTCTCAGTTCTAGTGAGCTGTATTGGCATGACTTGCACAGTACTGCCAAAGCATTGACCACTGCATGAACAAATAATAATTGAATATTACATAAACAAAACAAGAATAGATCTGTAATTCATAAAGCAGATAATCACATATTTTTTTAATAAACAGAAATAAGAAAACAGTTTAGATATTGTCTCTCTCTGAAAACTGATGTTGACGGTCTATGCACATTTATGTCTGACTGTATGTTATTGAAACTAGGAGTTGTTGTTTTTAACATGAGTTGAGATGGGAATATAATGATCTTGTGTTAACTGGTAAAGTAATAGCTTTTCTTCAGAGCACTGGCCATTACATGAGCAATGAACAGAATAATGGTTATATAACACATAAACAAAACAAAAATAAATTGATTATTCAATTAATAAATAAATACAAATCATTTCTCTCTCTCTCTGTGTGTGTGTGTGTGTGTGTGTGTATGTGTGTCGTTCTCTCTGTGTGTGTGTGTGTGTGTGTGTGTGTGTCATTCTCTCTCTCTCTCTCTCTGTGTGTGTGTGTGTGTGTATGTGTGTCGTTCTCTGTGTGTGTGTGTGTGTGTGTGTGTGTGTGTGTGTGTGTCATTCTCTGTATGTGTGTGTGTGTGTGTGTGTGTGTGTCGTTCTCTCTCTCTCTCTCTCTGTTCCTAAATCATGTCAAACACAGTTCCTTATTAACCTTTACCAGTTGTGACTACTTTCTTATGAAAATTAACCATGCTTTAATGATAAAAGTGTGGTAATCATGTTTTTGTTGTTTTCTTTTTATGTTTTTTTTTTTTTTTTTTTTGCATATTGTTTACCATTTGAATAACCACAGTTTTACTGCAGATAATTTGATCTGTGGTTACAAGGGTTTCAGTAGAGTAACCATGATTTGGGGGGGGGGGGGGGGGGGGTGTTGTAGTAAAACTATGGTTAATTTTCGTAAAGGCTTCTTCAAACACTGCTAGCTTCCAGGATCGTTTTATTTTTTCGTTCTTTTATTCTTTCGTTTTTTAATCTTATTTTTGCTTAAATTCGAGTTGAACGAAACCTAAAGCCACGGTCTGGAGCGCGCGTTGGAAGCGTTGCGTCATCGTTTGCGTCTGCTCCCGCGCGTCTTCAGGGATTCCCGCCACTTTTCACTGACTGGTCTCGAGCGCGTTGCTTTTGCTTTTTCTTATCGTTCCTCGCGCGCAGCTCGTGTTCTGTCGCGTCGAAGGCAGAGAAAGTACCGTTGCGACACGCTACTCAGAGCGCGCGAGCGTCGCGTCATCACGCGCTGTCAGTGCAGACGCGTGTGATCTGCAGGTAAATAAAGCAGAGCTCGTATGATCCCGATAACTTCTGATCAGTCTCATAACACTGTACGAGGAGGCGTTTGTCTCCATCTAGCGAGCGTTTCAACGCATCACTGACCTCAGGATCACAAACACATAAAAAAAGCAGAAATGAAATGTAGGCCTACTGTATATGATTTTGGAACAGTCTTTCAGTCACTGGAGGAAGTGTTATTATGTTATTATTATGCTAGTGTGCTATCTGTTATGTTTTGTCTTCTCCAGATGTTCACTGATGGACTGGAGTGCTGTGGATTATTGAGATGTTTTTATCAGCTGTTTGGACTCTGTGCTACATTTCTACAAACCTGATGAAGAATCAAACTCATCCTGATCTCAGATGACCTGAGGGTAAACACATTTTCATTCAATCATTCGTTCATGTATTTATTTAAGGCAAATTATTCCATTAAGAAATTTAATGTAACATTCAGATTCAATTACCGTGCTCATCAAAAACCTTTTACAAATGTTTTTCAAAATAAGGCCAAAACACAAACAAATAAGGTGCTATTTTACAGCAGTGCTCCTTTCACAGTGTAGCAGTCCAAATAAGTGAGTTTCCACAGCAGTCAGTGACATCACTGTTTGTTTATGTGCATAAGCTCCTCCCACACAAAGCATAGGTAGAAGCTCTGACATCTGTGTTAATCCAACAATTCTGAGCCACCCGACCGTGTGTGTGTGTGTGTGTGTGTGTGTGTGTGTGTGTGTGTGTGTTTGTGTGTGTGTGTCTGTGTGTGTGTGTGTGTGTATGTGAGTGTGTGTGTGAGTGAGATTGAGAGTGTGTGTGTGAGTGTGTGTGTGAGTGTGTGTGTGTGTGTGTGTGTGTGTTTCTGTGTGTGTGTGTGTATCATATCAGGACACAACTCTGTATAATGACATGGGTATGACACAGGTATTACAAGGAGAGGGAGACTTATGAGCACATAACCCATGTCCCCATTTTTCAAAACACTTATAAATCATACAGAATGAGTTTTTCTGAGAAAGTAAAAATGCACAAAGTTTCCTGTGAGGGTTAGGGTTAGGTGTAGGGTTGGTGAAGGGACATAGAATATACAGTTTCTACAGAATAAAAACCATTACACCTATGGGATGAACACACTTTACACAAAAACAAACGTGTGTGTGTGTGTGTGTGAGTGTGAGTTTGTGAGTGAGAGTGTGAATGTGTGTGTGTGTGAGAGAGAGATGTGGATGGGATCTGGACGCTGGATCAGGTGAGCAGTAAACTGACGGAGGAGAAGCCGCTCACTGCTGTGACCCAGACTCACTCACCTTCATCAATGTGCCTACAGTGTGTCTACTGTCTATTATGAGAATGTGATAAACACCAGTGGAAAGCTGTCTTCAAAATGACGATATAAACTTGCTACATTCATGAACTTACAAAAGTCAGAATTGCAATTATCTGAGTTCTGACTTTTTCCCTATTTCTTGCAATTCTGAGTCTATATCTAATAATTATTAGTTTATATCTCACAATTCCGAGTTCCAACACTTTTCATTTGAATTGCAAGATAGAAACTTGCACTTGAGTTATAAGGTCAGAACTGCAGGACATAATTATTTTTTCTGGCAATCCTACTTTTAAATCTCACAATTCTGACTTTTTCCTCACAATTTAAGTTTCTCTTGCAAATCTTTTTTTATTTGCAATTGTGAGTTTATTTCTGACAGTTGTAGGTTTTTTTTATATTTCACCATTCTACATTTACATCTCGCATTTCTTTTTATATCTTGCAATTACAAGTGTATATCTCCCAAACTCTTATTTTGTATATTTCACCATTCTGTATTTTTTCTATCTCGCAATTCTGACTTTTTTTCTCATAATCACAAGTTTATATCTCACAATTTTAGTTTTTTGTTTTATTTCTTATATCTCATGATTTTTATGCCTTTTTTTCTTACACTAGAGAATTTATCGACTTTTTTTCTTTGTATTCATTCATAGTATTCAGTTAAAATCTCTCTTTTCTTGCTAAATTTTTTATCGCGGGGTAACATCAATTCAAATTGTGTTACTCAAAACTGTGAGTTTATATCAGTAATCTGTGATAAAGGTCAAAATTGCAAGATATAGTCACAATTACTTTTATTTATTTTTCTTCAGTGAGTTTCCATACATAACAAGAAACACAAGAAACAGACGCTTTCATTCAGTTTGATATATTTATATATATATATATGCATGTATCAAATTAGACAGATGTGTCTGTTTTCATATACAAAAGGCCAATAAAACAAGAAACCACAGGAAGTGTGTAACAGGCGTTAGTCGATGAAGGCACTCTCATCCACATCCAGTTCCAGTTAATATGATCATGTGACATGACAGTGCTGCGGTCGGAATCAGAAACAGTGCAGGACTTGCAACCGCAGTAACAGAATCGAACCAGTACCGACGGGCCTCATGGAATGTGCAGCACAAGAATAATCATCATCCAGGCAAATAAAAACACCATAAACCACTCCAGCTAAGGAACGATCTGTCAGGGATTTTGGTCTCAAGTGTTCAAGTGTCAGAAATAAAAATCTAACTTAAGTTATGACGCATGAAATGTACATAAGAAAAACGTGACATATAAGTAGAGTGTTTCAACTCAAAAGGCAGCGATGCATTAACTGCGGAATGTAGAGTCTAGCTGATTAAACTAACACTGAAGACTGGGCTTTTCTACACACACATGCTCACAGGATTAGTGCTGATTGTTAACAAGCTAACTAGTCTAACCATTGAGACGTGCTCCTCTGTTTGATAGCTACTGGAGTGTTCGGGATACCCATCATGCTCCATGATCTTCAGAACATCACTTACATCGATCTCATGTACACATGCGCATCACGTCTCACCACACCAACTAAACACGCTACAGAACACATACAAAAATACAGCTTCTCTTTGGGACAAATAATAAAAAAATCAAAACACAAATTCTCACAATCCAAAAATAACATGTAAATGTAAACAATGTCAATTTGAAGTGTTTATACATTGTAGTGTTTCTATGCATAATAAAAATGATTATTATAACAGTTATGAAATTGAGTTTTCTTAATGGTCAAAAAACTAAATCAGTCTAATAACTAGGTATCATTCTGATTTAGAAGATGCATAAAAAATTAAGCTTGACCATTTAAAAATATTATAATAAAAATTATTTGTAAGATTTTTAAAAAAAATTATGTAATGTAAAATAAGCACATTTCCCTCCAAAACTCAGTTTTCCTTTCTCTTTGGAGTGTGACAAGCTCTTGGTGCATGCAGAAGATCTGTAAAGTTGCAAAGACTAAAGTCTCAAATCCAAAGAGATATTCTTTATCAAAGTTCAGACTCGGCCACACCCCCCTAAAACACCTCGTTTAGACACGCCCCCCACATCTGTGTCACTGTGGGGAAATATTTGTGTAATCAGGGCTCAATATTAATTCTTGTGAAGGGGCAAGTGAAACACAATTGTACTTGCCCGGCTGGATAAGTAACCTGATCTAAATGTGAATAACAAACAATAACTAGGGCATCACCGAAACTTTGGCGAGAATGATTCTGATTTTATTAAACTGACTTACATTTTAGACACATTATGATTGTTTTTGCTACATTTCGCTAACAAAAATAGTTCTAAGCAAAACCACGGCAGAACATAATATATAATATATGATTCAGTGAGCTATTTATAAAAACGGTTACTTGCTTCATGTCTTGAATGAATCAGCCGTTTGAACGAATCGTTTGAATCAGTGATTCACTCATTAAGACCTACTGTTTAATATCATATTTAAAAATATCATTGCATTTTTCCAATATTTCATATTTGTATTTCAAAAAAGTAAAACATTAGTCTAATAACATTATTTATGCACACAATGCACTGGGACAGTCGGCCAATCAGAGCAGACTGTGCTTGTCAGAGGGAGGGTCTTTGTAGAAAACGCGGTGTTTGAGAGAGGCGGGGCTTAGAGGACCTACAATAATGTACAGTATTGGAAAAAGAATGTGTTTTTTGAACATTCAAGCATGTCAACATATTCTGTTACACCAAATACACAAAATAATGATCTTTAAAAAAAAAGCATCATATGACCACTTTAAGCTAAATATATAAATATATTAAGTGAGTGGTATTTATGCATCATGTTATTTTCATGCTATTTTAACAGCAACAATGTGTTGGAAATAATTCATGACAACATTGTCATGAAAATAATAATAAAGTAAAACATCAATGGTCCTATAGGCTTCATTTTCTCTATGCAAACTGACTTAAGCCTGTGTTATACTTTCTGTGTCCAGGAGTCCGCTAGAGACCGCTAGAGATCGCAAGAGATACATACGACTGTGAAGAAGCCCACTGCTCTTCGAACCTGTACCATCCGTCAATAAAACAAAATAAAGACAGCCAGATGTGCAATAATTCTGTTTGTTCACATGTTTGTTGCTGAGCAGACCATCAGCGTACCCTTTCTGTAGAATAACTTCAGTTAGCCCGCGTCCACACTGTCCAGATTGCTCATGGAGAAAGTATAACACAGCCTTAAGTGGTGAAATATGCCATACATGTAATCAAAAATACTTGGTCCATCTTTACATGATATTTAAGCAAAATATATTATGAAGTGCCAAAGTATTCATAAGTCATGGAAGTATGGTGATTTAAATAACAGTATTTTTGAATGTGATACAGTAAAAGAGTGCTGTACTCCAGTCAAGAGATGTTTGTGGTGATCATATCATAATCCGATAAAAATGTGTAACATCTTCTCAAGGTAAAGTGTATTTAGTTAGAGTGGTGAGACACGAGGAGAGAGATATTAGTCTAGAAACTCACATTAACACTGACATGAAAACACACACAGAAGCAGAAGAAAGAGTCTGTGGTCAGGTGCCGTCACCAGTCCAGTACTAACCCCCCGTCTGACCCGTCTGACCCCAGGCGCTCTAGTTCTTGCGGATGTCTGCGTACACCACCGGCTCCATCTTGTGGAAGGAGTTCTTGCTGCCGGAGTGATCGAGCTGAGCGTAAATCACTGGCCCCTGGACGGAGACACACACAGTGAGAGAGAAACACACACACACACACACACACACACAGCAGATGCTGACCGCTCAAACACACACACAGCAGAAAACACAGCACAAACACCAATGTGCACACTTAACAGAAGAGGTGTTGCGTGTCAACAACACACTCAGAAGAGATATCAGATAAAGACAAAAAACCTGTTTGCTTCAACATTCAAAATCATCATATTACAACAACAGAAAATATTATTACTAATATCATTCAAAGATTATTTTTGTTTTAAAACAATAAGATAATAATACGAAACATATTACTAATGTATTATAAAATATAAAGAATTGTGTTTAACTGTTTATTTTATATTGTTGTTGATGCTGTTGGAAATAATACATTATTTGATTTTGTAAAACATGTATAAAATTTCAGTACTTACAGTAGTTAATGGTTGTCCTAACTTCTGGAGTGACAACAAAACCAATCTTTTTAAATTCTTTTACAGAATTATTAAATAAATTAAAATGAGAAAGCTCAACTAACCGAAGAGATTCAACTCAAAATAAATCACAATTTTAACTCAAGAAAAAAGTAGAACTGAACTGCTCACAACACTCGCTTCAGCCTCTGAACTGAGACACAGCTCTGTTCATTTCCACATCAGTGAACATTCAGAGACAGTCACACCACTAAACAATGAAATGAGAGTGAGACACTACTGATATGAACACACCATCAGCACTGAGGGAAACACACACACACACACACACACACACATTCACTCTCTCACATACACACACACACACACACACACACACCCACTCACACTAACTCACACCCTCTGTCACACACTCACTCACTCACTCACTCGCACACACACACTCTCACTCATTCACTCTCACACACACTCACATACACATTTATTCACTCACACACACTCTCACTCAAAAATAGACATTCGATCACACACTCAAACTCACTCATTCACTCACTCTCTCACTCGTTCACTTACACTGACATACTCAAATACACACTTATTCACTCACACATACTCAAACACACTCACTCATTCACTCACTCACACTCCATTTCACTCACATGCTCACTCACTTACACACACTCACTCTCACATTCACTCACCCACACGCTCGCTCACACACACGCTCACTCATTCACTCACACACTCAACACACTCACTTACTCAAACACACACTTGCTCACTCACTCACACACTCACTCACTCACAAACACACACACTAACTCACAAACACTCACTCACTCACACTCATTCACTCACTCACAAGCTCACTCACTTACACACAATCCTTCATTCACTCACACTCACACTCACTCACACACTCACTCACTCACTCAAACACACTCATTCATTCACTCACACATACGCTCACTCATTCACTCACACACATGCTCACTCACTCTCTCACACACACACACACACACACTCTTGCACACTCACTCAAACACACACTCACTCACTCGCACACACACACTCAAAACCCAAATTCACTCACTTACTCACTCATTCACTCACTAACATACACACTTATTCACTCACATACTCAAACACACACTCATTCACTGACTCACTTACACACACTCACTCACATGCACACACACACCCACTCTCTCACACCCACACACACACTCATTTACTCTCAAACACAAATTCACTCACACTAACATAGTCACTCAGATACACTATTCACTCACACATACTCAAACACACTCATTCACATGAATGCACACACACACACTTACACTCACACAACCTCACACCCACTCTGTCACTCACTCACTCATTCACTCACTCACTCGCACACACACACTCACTCATTCACTCTGTCACACTTTTATTCACTCACACATACTAAACACACACTCACTCACTCAAATACAGACTTATTCAATCACACACTCAAAAAAACTCACTCATTCACTCACTCACACACACACTCACTCTCTCACTCACTCTCACACTCGTTCACTCACACTAGCATACTCACTCAAATACACACTTATTCACTCACACATACTCAAACACACTCACTAATTCACTCACTCACACGTCATTTCACTTACAGACTCACTCACTTACACTCACTCATTCACTCACTTACACACACTCACTCATTCACTCACACTCACACACTCCCTCACCTACACACGCTCACTCACTCACTCACACACACTCAACACACTCACTCACACACTCAACAGACTCAATGACTCACACTCACTCTCGCACACACTCACTCACACACTCACTCAACATACTCACTCACTGAACACACTCACACACTCACACTCACTCACTCACACATACTCAAAAACACACTCACTCATTCACTTACTCACACGTTATTTCACACACACACACACACACACACACACTCACACGCTGACTCACACACACACTCACACGCTCACTCACACGCTCACTCACACAAACACACGCTCACTCACACTGACACGCTCACTCACTTACACACGCTCATTCATTCACTCACTCACTCTCACACTCACTCACACACTCATTTACTCTCAAACACAAATTCACTCACACTAACAGTCACTCAGATACACTATTCACTCACACATACTCAAACACACTCACTCATTCATTCACATGCACATGCACACAAACACACACTTACACTCACACACACACACTCTGTCACTCACTCGCGCACACACACACACACTCACTCATTCACTCTCACTCTCACACACACTCAAACACACTCACTCACACACACTCTCACACTCGTTCACTCACACTAGCATACCCACTCAAATACACACTTATTCACTCACACATACTCAAACACACACTCACTCATTCACACACCATTTCACTCACACTCACTCTCACATTCACTCACACACACGCTCACACACACACACTCACTCACACACATGCTCACTCACACACTCACTCAAACACACATTCATTCACTCACTCTCACTCACTCACTCTCACTCAAACACACACTCTTGCACACTCACTCAAACACACACTCACTCACTCTCACTCACTCACACACACTCAACACACACACTAACTCACACACACTGAACACACTCACACGCTCACTCACACACACACACACACACACACAAATACACACTTATTCACTCACACATACTCAAACACAAACACACTCATTCACTCACTCACACGCTCACTCACACACACACACACACACACACACACGCTCACTCATACACACACACACACAACACACTCACTTACTCACTCACACACTCACACACACACTCAGGCTGTGGGAGGCTCGTACCTGTATGGGGGCGGAGGGGCTGGAGCAGAGTGAGTTGTCGTTGCTAGACTCCGCTTTCTTCCCCACCCTAGTGTTCTGTGAGCTCACACTCTCTAACGAGGTGCAGCTACACACACACACACACACAAACAGACAGAGATGGACGCAAACACAAATGAGATGAGAGATGACAAGCAATGCAATACAAACGCCGCAACACCAGCTGCTCAGATCAAAACACACACGGACCTCACACAGATGAGATGACACACACACACACAGGCAGATGTGAGCTGACGGGGTTAATGACACACTGAACACTGCAGACACACACTGGTCATGTGATGCCTCATATTTCACACACAAAGCAGCAGAAATACACACCACATCATGTTTTCCTTTCAGCAATTGAAGGTTATTTCATCTTAGTTAATTAAAATACAACTGTCTATTTTAAATATTAACATTAAAATAATAATCAGGTATACAGATGCTGGTCATATAATAAGAATATCTATATTGTAATATATATTGTATATTATATTCATTCATTACACACAGACTGATATATTTCAAATGTTTATTTCTTTTAATTTTGATGATTATAACTGACAACTAAGGAAAATCCCAAATTCAGTATCTCAGAGAATTAGAATATTGTGAAAAGGTTCAATATTGAAGACACCTGGTGCCACACTGTAATCAGATAATTAACTCTAAACACCTTTAAATGCTCTCTCTGTCTAGTTCTGTAGGACACACAATCTTTTGGATGATATTGACCAGCAGCTGTACATTTTGTAAATGTAAATGCAAATATAAAATGTAAAATGTAATAGCGTAGAAGTATTTTTTCATGTTAGTTCATGCTAATAGTTCATCTTAAGTCTATTGTAAAGTGTTACCAAAATATAATTACGATCCTCAAATCAGCTTGATTTATATTGTCCTGCTGTGTTCTGTGGTGAAATATGAGCCGGAAATGTTTGTGAGATTCATCTGTTCAGGGTTAAACTCAACACTAAGCCTTCACCTGTGCCCAGTGCGTCAGTATAATAGTGAGTTATAGACTCATCCGGGTCTGGTTTAGTGTCAGATCAGACGTCATGCTCCATGCACACAAGAGTTAACCAGTTAAACCACACCACCACTTACTACTAGTGCTGGGAAATAAATCAAAGCTGTGAACAGCAGATGGCGCCGCATGCTTTAGAAACAGCTGAGCTCTGCTCCTTTCCAAATCTTTACACACGTAAGATTAGAAAAGGTTGAAGCGAATCACAAGGGTGTTTACATGAACCTGGCTTTATAAAAGAGTTCTGAGCCGAGGTGAACTTCTGTGTGTGGATAAAACCTAGAGTAGAGCGCCATCTGCTGTTCAGAATCCACTATCTCCAGACGGTTCATCAGTCACACACGTACCCTCTGTAGTCGTGACTGGAGTCCTGTCGTCTGATGATCAGGTAAGTGACCACTGCGATGATGATGATGCCGATCACGGCTCCGATCACCCCCCCCACGATCACCGCTGTGCTGGTCTGAGGAAGAGCTTCTGAACACACAGAACAAAACTATTACTATTGTGCTCCAGGGTCAGATATAAGCCACAGGAGGTTTCAGATGATGACGCTCACCTTTCATGACCACACTGACTTTAGTGATGGACATCTGTCCGGAGATGTCCGGAGGATTCTTCACGTCGCAGCTGAACGTCCCGTTGTCCTTGAACTGCATCTGGATCACACGGATCGACGCGTCCTTCTTGTTCATGTCTCCGGCCCATTCCACACGAGACTTAAACTGCGGCACCGAGCCCGGAAACGACTTCCCCGCAGTGTAATAGAAGATCTGCAGAAGAAGAACATACGTGTTGATCACATGCTGACTGATATGACACATGAACAACACGTGAACAGCTCTTACTGAAGTGGACGCTCCGGTTTCTCCCTCCGGAAGGAAAGACCACGTCACTGACGCTGAACTACTGATCACTTCTCTAGACTTGAAGCTGCAGGACAGAGTGACTGTGGTCCCGTTCTCCACCAACACCTCGGCTGGAGTGAACACGTCTATCGCTGACACGCCACACACACCTGAAACACAGGAACACGTCAGACACACACACGCCTGAAACACAGGAGCACGACACACAGACACACACACACCTGAAACACAGGAGCACGACACACACACACACACACGCCTGAAACACAGGAACATGTCAGACACACACACGCCTGAAACACAGGAGCACGTCAGACACACACACGCCTGAAACACAGGAGCACGTCAGACACACACACGCCTGAAACACAGGAACAAGTCAAACACACACACGCCTGAAACACAGGAACACGACACACACACACACACACGCCTGAAACACAGGAACACGACACACACACACACACACGCCTGAAACACAGCAACATGTCAGACACACACACGCCTGAAACACAGGAGCACGTCAGACACACACACGCCTGAAACACAGGAACAAGTCAAACACACACACACCTGAAACACAGGAACACGTCAAACACACACACGCCTGAAACACAGGAACACGACACACACACACACACACGCCTGAAACACAGGAACAAGTCAAACACACACACACCTGAAACACAGGAACACGTCAAACACACACACGCCTGAAACACAGGAACACGACACACACACACACACACGCCTGAAACACAGGAACACGACACACACACACACACACGCCTGAAACACAGGAACACGTCAGACACACACACGCCTGAAACACAGGAACAAGTCAAACACACACACGCCTGAAACACAGGAACACGACACACACACACACACACGCCTGAAACACAGGAACACGACACACACACACACACACGCCTGAAACACAGCAACATGTCAGACACACACACGCCTGAAACACAGGAGCACGTCAGACACACACACGCCTGAAGCACAGGAACAAGTCAAACACACACACACCTGAAACACAGGAACACGTCAAACACACACACGCCTGAAACACAGGAACACGACACACACACACACACACGCCTGAAACACAGGAACACGACACACACACACACACACGCCTGAAACACAGGAACACGTCAGACACACACACACCTGAAACACAGGAACACGTCAGACACACACACACACCTGAAACACAGGAGCACGTCAGACACACACACACACCTGAAACACAGGAACAAGTCAAACACACACACACGCCTGAAACACAGGAACACGACACACACACACACACACACACACCTGAAACACAGGAACACGTCAGACAGACACACACACGCCTGAAACACAGGAACACGACACACACCTGAAACACAGGAACACGACACACACACATACACACACCTGAAACACAGGAACACGTCAGACAGACACACACACGCCTGAAACACAGGAACACGACACACACACACCTGAAACACAGGAACACGTCAGACAGACACGACACACACCTGAAACACAGGAACACGACACACACACACACACCTGAAACACAGGAACACGACACACACACACACACCTGAAACACAGGAACACGACACACACACACACCTGAAACACAGGAACACGACACACACACACACACACACCTGAGTATCACTAGAGTACACTTTGGTTCTTTAGTTAGTTTTCTTCCTTTAAATACAGACATACAGGACACTACATTTAACAGAACATGTAATAAATGTGATTTAAGGATTTATACCATCTTCTCATTAAGATAAGAAATAAAACATTTAATAATGATTTCAGATGCTGATGATCTGAGACTTTATTGTTCGTCTTTTATGTTTGTTAAAAGCTGATCGTTCAGCCTTAATTAAATTAACGTTAGCTATTAAACACTTAACGTTACACAGGAGTACGGGATAACTCAATAAATGAGAGATGATGATAATAAGTTATTAATTGATCGGAAGTTGTTTTCGTGAGTAAGGTAAGTGTAATATAATGTAATAAAAAGGGATGCTAATGTGCTAACAGAACAATACGAGCCATACTTCCTGACTTGAGAAACACATTAAACACTGTATTTAATTAAATCACCTGCTTCAGAACATGAAGTTAATACAACACAAGTGCTGTTCCTTATAGTTTCAGTTTGTGTGCTATTAATGTAAAAACACAGATACTACCGTTATCGTGAATTAGCAGGTTAGCATGTTAGCTCCGCTAACGCTCACAGAGATCAAAACACCTCAGATAAATACTAATAAAACTTACCAGCGTAAAAAAACACCGCGGAGACACACAATAAAACATACTTGTGTGTGAAACTCGGAGGCCTTATTTCCATCCTTTATATTTCATAAATATCGTCCGAGTACCGGATCCTCCGCGTTTGTTTACAGCATCAGACACTCCACTGATCTCAGATCGGACTCTCTCATGAACCGAATCCAGTGGAATGCTCATCTCTTTAGTGTCCTGAGTCTGAACACGTTTTGTTGGATGAGAGAATTTTCTTATCTTTTTTTAATATATATATATATATATATATATATATATATATATATATATATATATATATATATATATATATATATATATATATATATCAGAATATACATTTAATATATGTTTTATTTGATGTGTTTGAAGTGATTTTGATTGGACACATGTGTTTGTGGATCAGATATCAGAAAATCTCCTGCAGAACCTTGATGGAAACAGCATAATCTTATATTTCATCTGTTCTGGGTGTTTGTTATCTGCCTGGTCTCATGAGAACAGTCACTGCTAGTCAGTATCGGTCATCTGTCAGTATTTCCTGATTATTTCTGCTCTGCATATCAAACTCAAACACATTACTGTATGTGGGACACTGACTGAATGCAACAGATCAGACAGGATTCATATTAGTGCTTTACTGTTTACCTCCCAAACTAATTACAGTACAAGTTTCATTGTGATACAGACAAGAAAGGGATGATTTGGGAAATTAATAACAGCAGACAGATGTACATACAAATGCACTGACAAATTGTGTTAGAAAATACACAGCAAAAAAATTATTCTCTTAGTATTCTTTGTTTGGTTTTCTAGTATAAATATCTAAAACTTTGATATTATGTAAAAAACAAAACTATTTGATAGTTTTACCTGAAAACAGGCAAGAAAATAATATTGTTAAGCATTTAAAGTAATTGTTTTAAGGAAAAACTAACAACATTATTGTTTTTTTTTTACCTTTTCACTTCAAGTACACTTCAGTAAGTTTTCCAGACATGAGGGATCATGTAAAAAGTACAGCTCCTTCTGCTCATTTAAATACATGATATAAAACATTTAATAATTTAGAATCCAGATGCTGATGATTTGAGTCTTTATTGTTCATCTCTCCCAGACATTACATTTCTTTAAATGAGCTGCTTCAGAACATTAAATTAAAACAGATCCGTTCTTTAGGCTCAGTTCAAGTTCTATAAATATAAAAGATTCAATATTTGAAGTGTTTGATTTCACAGATGAGAAGAAATATACAAATAAAACTTTATAAAACACAGCAGAGACAAAAATAAAGCATATTTGTGTGTTAAAATCTGTAGCCTTATTTCCATCAGACACACCATCAACAGCTCAGATGAACAGATATGAGGAAGTGTGAAAAAAGTGTGAGGCTGAAGACAAGTCTATTTACAGATGGATGCGTCACTCTTTGTCTTCTTCTGAAGTGTTGATGTTGAAAGAAAAGAAAGGGAGGAGGGGTAAACATTCTCAAACTAACATATTCAGATTACTTTTCAAAGTAACTAGTAAAGTAACACATAACTTTTTTAATTTAGAAGGAAACATCAGAGTTACTTTTTCAGATCAGTAACAGCAGTTACTTTGTGTCCATGTGTTGAGTGACAGCTCTGGTGTTGCCATGGAGACAGAGATCAGGAGTCAGCTCAGTATTGAGTGTGAACATGATCTCACTGTAGATCTAGACTAAATATGAACATCTGTTTACTCAGAAACACATTCAGTGTTCCTCGAAACCAGTAAAAACTGTGAAAAACAAACTGAGAATATTATGCAAACCTGCAATTTATAGTTATGAGCTGGCCCTGAGCTCATAACCAGTTTATAACCAGCTGCTGTCCCGACCCAGCTTCCACTCCGAGATGTGTTTCAGAATCTGCTCCTTCCCTACAAAGAGCTTTAATATCAGAGACATCATTCTTCCTGATCTCTGTTTGATGTATAGAGTGTCTCCTGAGTGATACTTTGTCACGTATAGCGTGGGTCATCAAGAACCATCTTCTGATTAAAAGGGTGCATGGATATAATTGCTAAGGATTTCAGATGATCTCATCACCTTAACATTGGGTCGTTCCCATCTGAAAGAAAACCAAAGATCCGTGAACATTGTTAATATAAATGAATAAACGAATAAATAATTAATACACATAAACCCAGATAGGAAATAAAACATCCTAAATAAATAAGTGTCCTAAAGTCTCCTATTTAAAAACCGTCACTGCAATTTATGAAAAAATATAATTAATTAATTAAATATGTATGTGGGTGTGTTTGAAAATATTCCACGTAACGTTAACTCAATTTGTAATCGTTTACTTTTTTTTTTTTTTCACTTGTTCATAAGTAACTGTAATTTTGTTATTTGCAGTTTCATTTATTTTGTCATGTAACTAGTTACTCCCAACAGATTATTATTATTTTTTAAATTGTGATTCAACACATAAATTTTACTGAAAATATCTTTCTTTCTTACGTTGGAACGCGACTTGAACTCTGACCTCTAAACAAAATAAAAGTCTTCCGTCGTACAGCTGCAGTACTTCCGGTGTGTGTCGCGCTAGCAGCGATCGTTACACAGCAGCTTTGAGTGATTAACTGTGATAAATCGTCTAACATGGCCACATTCTTCGGTGAAGTCGTGTCTGTGTACTCGAGAGCTGTAGAAGAGGATGAGTATGATGATATGACGAATGAAGACGAGGAAGATGAGCAGATCCGCCGCGAAATAGAGGAGAAGAGGTGAAATCATGTTATCTGTGACAGAAACATCTCAGATAAACTCTTTAGTTTCGGTTTCAGTTCATCTACATGTGTTTCTGATGACTCCGATAGTTCCTATAGTTCATCTAAAGTTATTAAATAATGTCTGTGGTTATATCCAGAGTTATTGAACAGTAAGATTCGCTGATCTTTCTATTCATCAAAGAATCCTGACAAAACTGTGTTCAACATTGAAAATAATCAGAAATGTTTCTTGAGCAGTAAATCATCATATTAGAATGATTTCTGAAGATCATGTGACACTGAAGGAGGAATGATGCTGAAAGCTGTAATAAAGTCTGTGTGTGTGTGTCTGTCTGTGTGTGTGTGTGTGTGTGTGTGTGTGTCTGTCTGTGTGTGTGTGTCTGTGTGTCTGTGTCTCAGGTCAGTGGATGTTCATTGGCTCTCTCAGACAGGAGGCGGAGCTGTGGCGTGTTCAGATCTGATCATCGCTGGGGGTCTGAACGCCACCGGTGAGTTCTTCATCTTCATCCTCGTCTTCATCATCTTCATCACTGCAGAGGCTGATCAGACGCTGTGTTTCAGGCTTCGTCTCTGCGTATGTGCTGAGCTCGGGTGGATGGACGCCGCTGGCGTGGATCTCTCTGTGGAACGAGCGGAGCCCTGGATCCAGACGAGCAGACACGGCCCCGGGCCCCGGAGAACCGTCCTGTGTCCTGTACCAGCAGAACCACAACCCTTCTGTGAGGAACACTGCTCTTTAGGCCTTCTACACTTCAGCAGAACTCAAACATCGACTTACATTTTTATTTTATGCTAAAAATCATGAGAATATTAAGTAAACGTCATGTTCCATAAAAATATTTTGTATATTTCCTATCATAAATGTATCAAAACTTAATTTTTCATTAGTAATATTCATTGCTAAGAACTTCATCTGAACAACTTTAAAGATGATTTTCTCAATATTTAGATGTTTTTGCTCCCTCAGATTCCAGATTTTCAGATAGTTGTATCTCAGACAAATATTGTCCTCCGAACACACCACACATCACTGGAGAGATGATTTCTTCAGCTCGCTCTGAGTGTGTGTGTGTGTGTGTGTGTGTGTGTGTGTGTGTGTGTGTGTGTGTGCAGGTGCTGATATGCCAGTGCTCCTGTTACGTGGCTGAAGACCAGCTCTTCCAGTGGACGGAGAAGGTGAAGCGCAGACACTGGTGTGGTGTGGTGTGAGCTGATGGAGCGCTGCTCACTGTGTGCTGTCCGTCTGCAGGTGATGAGCTGTGTCCAGACCAGGGATCTGACCGTGACCGTCCTCTCTGACTGCAGTGCAGCTGAATACAAGACCTCAGACTACCTGAGTGAGAGCAGCGTGCCCTTCCTGCGCTCTCTGAGGACCAGCACACACACGGGCCCCGTGTCCAGCCCGGCCCTCGAGCAGCCCAACATCAGCACCGGCCTCGCTGCTGCAGGTACTGCCTTCTGAGAGCACCTCACGCTCATCACATCATTCACTTCAGGGTTTCTACAGCCTTGAGAGAGAGATTGAGCATCAGAGTATTTCACACAACTGTTTCCAGCACACTGAAACTCTGAAACACAACATCCTGCGCCAGTGGCGTAACGAACCAACACCGGGCCCTTAAGCAGCATTATCAAGGCGGGCCCCCCTACTACAACACATGATGACGCTACGCGCACCAAAAAAAAAAAAAAAAAAAAACAGCTGTGTGTCGGCGCACCATAATAACACATTGTTACTGTTACTGTCACCGCTTACCCTGCTTACCGATAGTTACGCCTGTGTCCTGCGCTGAACAACACTTGTGTAAAGTAAAAACACATCAGTTCAGCATTATGACCTGTAGATGGCAGCAGAGCAGCACTTACTGGCTTACTGTCATTCATTTATACCTTTCCTTTATACTTTGAAATGATCAAGTAATGATTATAAAATCACTAGGCTTTTATAAAATATCAAATAAAGAAATCAGAAAATCACAAAGTGCTTTGAAAACACTTCTGTTTTCAGTTTCATCAGTTTCATGTAGGACTACAGAAGTACACTATATACCTTATCTACAGGAAAAATAGATGTTCATTTTACTGTTGTTAATTAATATTTTAAGCTTAACTCAACTGTGTGTGTGTCTCTCTCGCTCTCTCTGTCTCTCTCTGTGTGTGTGTGTGTGTGTGTGTGTGTCTCTCTCTCTCTCTCTGTGTGTGTGTGTGTGTGTGTGTGTCTCTGTGTGTGTGTGTGTCTCTCTCTCTCTCCCTGTGTGTGTGTGTGCAGTGCTCAGTCACTGTCAGGTTCAGCGGATCCCTGCTGTTCTCCATCAGTGCTACAGTGATGTGCTCCAGCCGGACTCTCTCAGCATGCAGATGTACAGAGCGGCGGTGAGCGCAGTGCTGAAGGTGAGTGTGAGCTGCTCTGAGCTTCACTTCTTCTCGTCTCGTCTCGCAGGACTCAGTCTCTGTCTCTTGATTGCAGCTGGATCCGAGTCCCAGAGCAGACGTTCTGCAGAAGATCACGCGAGTCAGCGAGCTTCAGAGCAACCTCTACACATGAAGAAAGCACTTTATACTGCTCTGCATTTCTCAATTAAAGATGTGATGTTGTTTTATGTTGCTGTGATGAGCGTCTTTATTCAGTTTAAGTGAATTAAGTGTGTTTCTGAGTTTGGACGCGAGGTGGCGCCACATCCTTCATCTGTTCAAGCTCTGCTGATATAGTCTGGCTGTTTTATTATAGAAATATTTAAATCGTATTTTGGCATTTCTGGTTGCATAATGTCTCATAAGAATTTTTATTATATATAGGTATAATTTGATATTAAAAAGGACCTTTAGCAAATATTATATGCAAAAGCAGGTATACCTCAAACTAAAATAAAGACTTACACTTGCCATTTTATAACAAAGTATCATTTATTTATTTGTTATTATATTAGTGTTTTATTATAAATTTTCAAACAAAATGATAATTTTCTATTGAGAAATGGACTGGATTGTTGTTAAGAAAATATTAAATGTCAATAAAAGCAATGAAACTCAACGAAAGTCAATTACATATAGATGTTTGGAAAAGTATAGGGATATTTTATAATAATTTTGATTAAATTATAATTTTACATTAAGTGAAGGACTGAGTTATATGATATTTACCCCTCTCATAAACACACACAACAGAACATTTGAACAAAAGCAGGGAAATCTGAATGGAAGTTGTTTAATTATTAATATCGTGCACACTTCCATTGGTGTGTTAATCAGAGACGCTGAATGGATGTTCTTCATCTGTCCGCTGAAGGAGTGTGTGTTTCACGAGGATGATCTCAGTGTGTCCCTGATGAAGATCTCAGGTCTCCACACGTCCTGCAGCGCTGCGTTTGTTTCTGTGAACTGTGGGAGTTTACATTGAGTTCTGTTACTTCTATACTGACCAGAAAACATTGTCTATACCCCACAGTATCAGAAATGTCAGATTACACTATCTTTGTGGGGACATTTTGTCCTTACAATGTAGCATAAACAAATACACACTCACACACACACATACACACTTGTGTCCTAACTCCAGTCTTCGTGTGTCAGCTAGTTCTGAACTGAAAGAGGAATTCCAGAGTTACACATCCATCAGCATGAACGAGTGCTAGATGTGAGTCGCACTCTCTCACACACACACACACACACACACACCCTCACACACACACACTGATGAGTGTGTCTGATCATGCTCAGGTCCACTCCTGCATCTGTGTATGAACACATTCACATGTTGTACAGCTCTGGACAGTGTTAGAAAAGCTCTGGGAGTTTTACAGTCACACTCGTTTACACCGCTGGAAAACTCTAGAGTTCACTTCTTACTGTAATCATGGTTTTGTTATTTTACATCAATTTGTTATCTTAAGGTCCAGATCCATGTTCTGGATGATTACTAGGGTGATTTTGGGTGGTTGCTAATGTTTCTAGGTTGTTGTTAGGTGGTTGCTAGGGTGTTCAACAGTTTAAAGGGGGAAATCTCACTTAGTATGTTAGTAAAAGTGAAACTGTATGTATGCTTATATCTATAGCAGAAGAGTAACACAATCTGGTTTACCTGCCTCGGGTCAGTATGAGTGTTAGTAATGATGACGGTGGAGTTAGCAAACAGTAAAGAGTTGTGGGGAAATCCCTTCACTGATGCATCTGGCACACACACACACACACACACACACACACACACACCCACACACTCAGACACACACACACACACTGAACAGGTAAAGGAAGTTGATGAGTGAGTTCTTCACATGCAGCAGCTGGTGTGTGTAATAAACGCAGGTGTGTGTCTGTGTTAACCCATCGCTGACCAGTGCTTCATCACCTGAGCTCACAGTCATCTCACAGATAAATAACTAACCTGAACAGCCATCAACCAGCGGCCTCGTTCATATCAGTGTCATATATATTGATATACATTTTTATATTCTCTTTATTTTTCTACATTGGCACTGGAGCCTAATCCAGTCATGTGTGTAAATGTTTCAAACTTGAGATGTATACATCATCTGAAGCTGAATAAATCATAATGAATAAATGATCTCTTCATTGATGTGTGGTTTGTTCGGAGGACAATATTTGTCTGAGATACAACTATTTAAAAATCTGGAATCTGAGGGAGACAAAAAAATCGAAATATTGAGAAAATCATCTTTAAAGTTGTTCAGATGAAGTTCTTAGCAATGCATATTACTAATCAAACATTAAAGCTACAGTCCATGAGTGTTGTCTCTTTGTTTGTAAACCAGGAGCGGCAGTTTCTCGTGGAATCATCTTCCATGCGTTGCTCCAGCGCGGATGAATCTGTTTTGAGGTGAATGTGTAGTTGTTTATTCTGAACCAAAAAGCAAAGTATGCTCCTATCATAATGTTTGTCTTTAAAACTCTTGTGTAAACCCAGCCTATCTGTAATCAGAAGCACATTTAAAACTGGAATATAATTTATTTTAATTTACATGTGTTTCGTATAATCTTTCTTGATTACAATCCGCCATCAAAACGATTTTTTGACATTTAATTATTCCCGCTTCTTTTGTTTACAGATGTGACGTAATGAAGCAGTGCGATGCTCGAATTTCCCGCGAAAACCTGCCCGAACCACTCCGATGAGAAAACATGATTATAAACGACCTGTTGTGAATCAGCCTAAAGTAAGGAGAGAGTGTAGAAAACGGGCTGGTTATGTGCTTCCTCAAATATTGAATTTGGATCATTTTAACCCAAGAAAGTCACAGTGCAGCTTTAAGTTTTGATATAGCTTTTTACAGTATGAAATGTACTAGATATCTTCATGAACATGATCTTTACTTAATATTCTAATGATTTTTGTCATAAAAGAGAACTGTATAATTGTGACTCATACAGTGTATTGTTGTGTATTTCTACAAATATACGTCTGTGACACTGATGCTGCTTCTGTGCTGCAGGGACACGTCTGTATATGAATCATGCTGTATATAATGTGTAGTTGTTATTTAGGGATGATCTGATCTGAGGCTGCAGGTGGGACAAAGTTCTGAGTCAGAAAACACCTGATCTCAACATCAGGGCAATCACGCGTGTGTCGGACTGCACAGATGTGTTCAGTTCCTCTGTCGTTTCTGTGACTCAAGGCCTTCCTGTGATTGTGTGATTCCTGTGTGACCGACACACACTGTGCTGAGCTCACACCCAGAGAGATGCAGTGCTGACCGGTCTACAGGAGCGAGACCACTCCCCAGAAACAGCACTGACTCTGTCTGCCCGGACGTGTGTGTGTGTGTGTGTGTGTGTGTGCGTGTGTGAGAGAGAGAGAGAGTGTGTGTGTGTTTGTGCGCAAGTTTAACTAGGGCCTAATGTCCTCACTCACATTGTGAAACACTTTCCAGACACACTGATGAGGAAGTGTCCAAAGACCACGTGATGTCCAGCACAAACACAGCTGATTTAAAGGATTGAGAACAGACTCTTAAAAACACTTGAACGGATCAATAACTCTTCATCATAAATCTGTCTTCATATTCATCTTCACAATAGACCCGCTCTGAAGAGCAACTGTGTATAGAGAATACATATAAACACACTTCTGTACAAACATAAGGACACGGTGAGGAATAATCACATGGTTTCTGTAGAAGTTATGATAATAATAATAGTTCTGTGTCTGTGAAGTACAGCAGATGCAGACTGGAGGAGTCTGGTATAAGACGTTCCCCGTGAGATCACAAGCACACGTCTCTCAGCTCAGCGTCTAGATTTGTATTATTATTAAATCAACACTTGTATGTAGATAGCAAAAAGCTGAGAAAACCGTACATCAGGATCATATTCAGTAATATAATCAGAGTAAAGCTGCAGTAGATGTCTCCCATCAGAACTCCTTTAACACTTTCTGGATCCACACTTCACTCGCTAGCATCAGACTGTTCTCATTATACACTGTTAGTGTTGAGGATCGTTTCTGCGTCTTCCTGGTCTGTGTTTTTGATCAGTGACTCATTCAGGAGATGTGTAACAGCGCCCCCTAGTGTATAACAGTGAGAACACGGACACTTCTGTGTTTGGCAGGGAAAGAGTTAAAGCCAGGTGTAGGGTGATGTTATTAAAGCTCAGTCTCTCCAGATGTGCTTCAATCCTGAAACTGTGGCTGGATCAGAAACCGTCGGCTGTGATGATGACCTCAGAGAAGCGATCCCCGCCGTGTGCTGGGAAAAACAAGCTCTCGTCATCCCAGGAATCATCAGGTTCAGTGATTAAGTGTTGCACGCTCGACTGACCCCCGCTGAGGTCTGGACGTGACGCAGGGTTCCCGCCGCCGCTTCAGTCCTCGGTGTCCGGCTGAACTCCCAGAATGCCGTGCAGCTCCTCCACCGTGTATCCCAGCAGGCTCTGCAGGTCGCAGACGAAGCGGTACACATAGCGCTTCCCTGACGTCTTGTGGATGATGTTCTTGTCGTAGTAGTAGCGCAGGCCTCGGCTCAGCTTCTCGTAGTTCATCTTGGGCTTGTTCTTCCTCTTCCCCCAGCGGCGGGCCACCTGATGACACAACAACATCCTGGTTACAGAGAGCTCAGCAGCGTTCAACAGTAGATGTAGTAGATGTTAGAGCAGACTCCTCATCCTCACCTCGTCGGGGTCGGTGAGCTTGAACTCCCAGCCGTCTCCGGTCCAGCTGATGATGCTCTGACAGCTGCTGTCCGTCAGCAGCTCCAGCAGGAACTGCCACAGCTGGATGGGGCCACTTCCTGTTCCGCACCAAACACAGAGGTCAGAGTCATACTTCAGTTACAGATCTTACAGAAGTTCACTGAGGTTTGATACATGAAGGTTTTGAATCAACAACAATTTATAGATTTTTACACTTACAGAGCCATAAAAAGTTCTCTATTTTACCTTACATTTTGTAATAATTATTAATGTCAATTTATTTTAAAACAACAAAATGTGCATTGATATGATTAATAAATATGCATATTTAAAGCTATGTAGAATAATAAATATGATAACAGAATAATAGATCTGGATATTATTATTATTAATAAATATAAATAATTATTCATAGCAATGCATATTTTAAATATAAATAAAATAATATTTTAATTAATAAATGTTTTTTTTAATTAATATAAATATTAATGTGCACACTTAAAATAGGGCTTAGAATAATAAATATAAATTTGAATGATTCATAAATATATAACCAATGCACATTTTAAATAGGGTCAGAAGAATAAATCTGACTTTTTAAAATCAACAAATTTGAATATCTCATATTATGCATTTGAAATGGGGTTAGAATGGAATCTATAATCTAAATATTAATATTTGTTTTTATAGCAATGCATAATTTCACTTATTTCTAGAATTTCTAAAACAACAAAATAGCTCAGATACATTGGAACGGTTTCCGCTGGACTCCTAATGTAGTGATAAACTGGTGTTTGTGTTGCAGGTGTCCACAGACGCCGGTGTTAGCGTGTGGAGGAGACGCACCGGTGAATCCAGCGAGCACGGCGGCGGGGATCACGGGTCTGCCCTGCTCCAGAGGCTCGTTCCTCTCCTGGACGTAGTCTTTGAAGGACAGGCCGTGTTTGCGGAGGCCCAGCGGAGCTGAGACCAGCTCCTCCTCGAAGCTGTCGTAGGACGGGACGCGCTGGGCATCAGCGAGCGATGAGTGACTGCCCCAGGAGCGCAGGACACTCTCAGAGCCATCCACACTCTCCACGCTCTCCACCGACGTCTGCTCGCAGGACGAGACTGTGGAGAACAGAGCACTGCGTCACACACTGATCAGACACTCGACAGACAGAGACACGAGCGAGAGCTGACCTGCGCTGAGACCTGGACACGCTTTCATGTAGCTGACGCTGACCGTGCTGAGCTGAGGTCTGGAGTACAGAGAGAGCTCCTGACCACACGCCGTCTGGAAGAGATCCCGCAGGAGACTGCCACGAGACTCCGGGACCTTCAGAGAAGCCTCCTCCAGACACACACCTGCACAGCAAACAACATCAGCTCAATTACACCGCGTTTACATATCCAATGAGGGAGCGGCTCATTAAATATGTGCTCATTTGCATATAATTCAGATGAATTCAGACTTAAAATTCTTAAGTGTGGACTTCTTTTTTTTTATTACTCTGTAAATCAGAGAATACTGTCAACAGACAGAAATCAAAGATGTTTTTAGGAGTGAAATTCACTTTAATTCAGCTTCAGCCTCTATTCTCACCTAAAGCTTGGATTCTGTCCAGAACAGATCTAATAATGCACTTGTACACCAGGAAACACTCACCGCTCGACCAGCTGCCCTCGCGACTCAAGACTCTGGCCTCTTCCTGTTCCTGACACGCTGCAGGAAGTAAAGCACAGCCAATCAGACGTGAGCTCATACCTCTCCAGTCTAACTCTGACACCGCTGTCCTCCGTTACCTCTCATCATCTGCTCCAGATGCTCCCACAGGATATCACCCACGAAATCCGGAGCCAGATCCAGGAATCCGTCCTTGCCCAGGTCACACAGCTCCTGTCCGCTCAGGTCAAACTTGAAGAAGTTGATGTTGGTCAGACTGAACTCTCCGGACGCCCAGTACAGCCACTGCAGGACGTGCTGCTTGGTCCACTTACACGGGTCTGAGGACAGAGAGAGCGTCAGGAACACATCCGTCCTCTAAACACACGGCAGAGAGGAGCAGACACTCACTGTTGGAGATCCCACAGACACGCTGGACCTTGGAGAAGCCGTTAAAGCTGTCCTTCAGCGCCTGACTGACCAGGGCTTTACTGCAGGGGGTCAGCAGAGGAACGGAGCACACCCCGGCATCTGCAGCACAAGTGAGATCTGTGTCAGCTTACATACACATACAGCTGTGTGTGTGAGGTTCTGCTGGTGTTGTTTACCCTGAGAGAGACAGTCCAGACCGGACGGGACCTCCTGAGCCGCCTGCTCCTCCTCGACCGGATAACACCCCGAGAACAGAGACATGGGGTCCTCGAACAGCTCAAACGCTGCCTGACGCTGAGACACATAAAACACAACAGATTACCCTCCATAATAACAGCCATAAACTCCAGACAGTGAGAGAAGAGACTGCTGATTGAGCACAGGCAGGAAACCCCAGAGGACACGCCTCGCGCATGACGTCATCGCCCAAGCACTCATCTGTACCACCATATATGGTCTTCCTGTTCCGTGCCCGCGAACACCAGCTGGCCTCCAGCGCGGAGCTTAACCAATCAGATCACAGCACAGACCCGCCCTTATCTAATCTCTCTCTCTCTCTCTCTCACACACACACACACACACACACACACAGCTCACCTTTAGAGTGTTTCTGAATCCAGGTAAAAGAGGCTCCATGTCCAGTGATCTAAAACAGAAAAAAAAAAAAAAAAAGATCAAACAAATACTTTCTTGTTGTTGTTGTTGTTATTAATATTATTATTATTCCAGAAATCTGCAATTACATCCAAGCAACACAGCGTGTTAATTGATTTTAAAATGACCACATTCATTTAGATAAATGTCTGATCAGAAGTGAATCTTTAACAATCAGTTCATATAGAGTCAAACGTGAATGTGATTCCTGATTCAACGAGTCACTGATGATCGAGTCACTAGAGAATGGGATTCATATACATTATATAACACACTACTCTACACGATCCAAATCAGGTTTTTCAAAGCTGATCAATAAACACAACACAGAATCGAATAAATAGAACAAATATAAAATAAAGAGAGCGAAGTGACTCGAGCAGCTCTGTGTTTCTGACTGAGAGTGAAAACACTGATCGGGTTCACAGCTGACGTCACTCACCTGTTGAATCCTCGCAGAAAGCTTGAGCTGAATCCGCCGTCAGCAGTGTGTTTTATTCCTCTGATCGATCCGCTCACTGTCCTGATATATCGACCGATCGATCCTGTGTGTCGCGTCTCGTCTGAGCGCGGGAGTTTATCAGCGAGTCCAGCGGGAGCGCGCGCGGCGGTGGGCGGGGCCAATGAAAGACAGCAGCCAATCAAGTCACAGACTGAAGGTTCGCCACACCTGAGATTTACTGTCATTATTTCATTACAAACAGACAGCACGGACTAGAGACACAAATTTAGCTATCTTAAGATGTCCTTCTTACACATATTGCATATACTTCCTATTAATAACATTTAATTATGCATATTACATACACCCAAGCCAAACCCTAACCATACGGTAAGTACATATAGTTAATTAATATTACTCAGTACTTAGACACCATAGAGTATAACCAAAATTAGGTTACAAGTATAACTCTTGTTGTATTTTGAATAAAACACACATATCAAATTACAATGATTAATATCACTCATTAAACGAATCTTTAAATAAATATATTACTATAATAATAATAATATGATACAGTGAAATAATGAAACTGAGTTTATTAATAATAAGCTAACAGTTTCATTGAAATCACATTAAGTAGTGCTTTTATTTTGCCGAATAGCGCATGAAGAGTTTATTTTATTTCACATTCTCTTTAATCATCTATGATCTTTAATCATAAGAGCAGCGCGCGATATTTTAACTTGAATCAGTTGCTGCTAATATTTGTTACAATGTTATTTTAAAGTATTGTTGTCGTCATAAACACATTGGTTTGTGGTCTTAATAGTTTAAAAGCGTTTACTGCGCATTTGTTATTTTTAATAATTTACTAATGAACCGGAAGTCGCGTACATTCACAGAAAATAGCTTCATATCCGCTTTGCAAAATGAGGTGGATAAGTTGCCCCATTTACTGTAAGCCACGATAGACTCTGTATTTATGACTAGAATCATTACATTAAAGTGTATCATGACAGATTTTATCATTTTTCATTAGAATTCATAAAAACTCTTCGACGCATGATGATTCAATTTGGAATTAAGGCAACAACAATAACTTTATTTGACCTTTAATATGATTAAAAGTGCTTCTCAAATGTAAAATAATCAGTCCAGTCTGACACAGCTAGAGACTCGCATCACTTAAGATATCATGCATGTCATAGATGCTTATTTACTAAATAATTTTAGAAACAGGAAAGCTCAATGAAATATATTTTTGAAATTGAAAGTATATTAAGTTTTACATTTCATTTGCTGAAGTATATCGGTGTCAATAAAATACATGCAGTTTTACAGTATTCCACATGTGTTATATGTTCATGTTTTTCTTCAAATGTGAAATATTCTGTTATTTTAGTGTCAAAACAAATTCATATTTTTTTGGTAATATTTTGAATACATTTTTATATTTTCCACTTTCATTCTTGTTTTTCTGTTGTTGTTTTTTTATGTATTTTGTCGAATAAATGTGTACATTTTCAGTTGTTTTTAATATGTATAAAATGTAAGTTTTATAACTCATTTTTGTATCTGTTTTGGTTTTAGTTATTCAAGTACATAAATGTAAACTAATTTCAAAACAAGCAAAAACTAAAAAAAATGTTTTATATATTGTATTATATATTTCAGTTAACATTAATTACCCTGAATTGGATCTCTTGGATTGAAATAAATGGAGGGCAAAATATTTTCAAATGTTTATAAAAATATATGTTTATATTTTTACAACTTTTTTAATATTTATGTATATAAAGTGTTTTAGTAAATATGTATATTTTTTTACCTTTTTTTGTATATTTTGCAACATTTCAAAATGTATATATTTGTGGCTGGATAGTCACTTAGTTCACACTTTTTAGTTCACATATTAATTATTATTAAAGGACTGAGTACAATTATCTACAATCTTTGTAACGAAATATAGAAAAATAGTCGATTCTCAGGGAAACTGTGCAAAACGATCGCTTCACTTACCAAAATCTGTCAGACATACACTCTTAGAAAAAAGGGTTAATTGGGGTTCTAAATAGAACCATGGGGTTCTTTACTCAACTCCAAAGAACCTTTGATGCTAAAAAGGTTCTATAATGACAAGAAAGAACCCTTTTGGCACAAAGTTTCTTTAGGCTATTATTCATTCATATATTACATTATACTGCAACATTTTGTATTTGTAATTAAATTATTGTTTGTAGTAACTTAATATCACATTTTAATCATGCTGATTTTTGGAGAAAAACTGAAATGGCACTCTTCGTGTGATATTGATTAACTACATAAAATGATATAAATATATACATTTTCTAACCCCCATATCTTGAATTTTGTGATCATTCACATGCATTCATAAATGCATTTTAATACACCGAATAATGCAGTGAAAGAACGCACTCAAACTGCGCACGCGCCACACGCACTAGTATGACTTCATCATGTAACTTTACATTAGCCTAGATGCCTGCACTTTTTAGGCACGATTTGTTTAGTTTTTGAATATACTTGATACTGTTAAAAGGCACATCATTAAAACAAAAAAATACGAGTTCACATATCACACCAAAACACACGTGGAAAACGTAATAAGAAATAGCTATTAAATTAGTTAAAAATGCCTATCCATATACAGCTATGATTCGCGAACCCCAAACTGACTCAAATGATCCGCGCACCCGCTCCGAACTCCCGAAATGACTCAAATGATTCGCGAACCCGCTCCGAACTCCCGAACTGACTCAAATGATTCGCGAACCCGTTTCGAACTCTCGAACTGATTCAAATGATTCGCGAACCCGCTCCGAACTCCCGAACTGATTCAAATGATTGAATCTCCAAAGAACCTTTTATGGTTCTATAATGATAAGAAATAACTCTTTTGGCACATAGGTTCTTTAGGCTATTATTCATTCATATATTACATTATTCTGCAACATTTTGTATTTGTAATTAAATTATTGTTTGTAGTAACTTAATATTACATTTTAATCATGCTGATTTTTGGAGAAAAACTGAAATGGCGCTCTTCGTGTGATATTGATTAACTACATAAAATGATATAAATATATACATTTTCTAACTTTGTTGGTTGTGTATCTTTTTTTGTCTAATTTGTTCATTTGATAGCTCTTCACTATGTTTAATAAGAAGTTACTACTTGTATAAAATAATAAATGGTGGTAGATAAAGTACTATCAAATAAAGGGTTAAAAATAGCTCATTTGGAGGATGGAGGAGGAGTGGCTTTTTATGTTCAGAATCAAATACCAGTAAAGACTAGACAGGACCTTGGTTGTATCGGGGTCGAAGCGCTATGGTTGGAAGTGCAGTTGCCACATTTAAAGCCTATTCTAGTTGGTTGCTGCTATAGGCCACCTAATGCACCAATAGTCTGTTTAGATCGAATCTGTTACATGTTCGATATAGTCTATGATTCAGATATGGAGATTTTTTTTTAGGTGACCTAAATATTGATTGGAGTTTGAAAAATTGCTCATTGAAAAATAAGTTGCATTCTATAGCCGACACGTGCAATTTGTCACAACTGGTCACAAAGCTTTTTTATAATGCTGATGGGACAAAAACGGAAACATGCATAGATTTACTTTCTACTAATGCTACAGATTTGTGTTCAAAAGCAATCTCAATTTGTGTTGGCTGTAGCGATCATAATCTAATCGCAATTAACAGAAAAAGCTACATTCTCAAACCTGGTCAGAAGATTATAATCAAACGGATTTTTAAAAACTTCAATGAGGCTAGTTATTGTGCCGATATTAGAAATATTGAGTGGTCACAAGTCTTAAGGGAAGCAGATCTTGATTTAGCTTTGGAGGTTTTTACAAATTTATTAATGCCAGTTGTTGACAAACATGCCCCACTAAGGTGATTGACAGTAAGAAATATTGCTTCTCCATGGTTAGATGCTGAACTTAAAGAATATATGAGGAAAAGAGATAAATTAAAGTTAGAGGCAAGCTTGTCAGGGGATAATGGATTATGGGAAAGGTACAAGCAATTAAGAAATTTTGTTACAAAGTTAAACAGAACAAAAAAGAAGAACTATTACGAGCATAAATTTGAGGAATTAAAATCAAACAGGAATAAATTATGGAATACATTAAACCAATTAACAGGGCTGTACCAAGATTTTTAGACGTAGGTGATACTTTTTTGAATAAACCTGCTGATATAGATAATTATTTAGGAGATTACTTTACAAAGAAAGTCCAGGATTTACAAAAAGATATGATTTCACAGGACTACCCTGATTTATCTTTTAAGATGATTAAAGATACAATCATGCTTAATAAATCATGTACATTTAAATTCGATAGAGTAAGTCTAACTATTGTAGAAAACATATTAAAGTCAATGAAAGATAAACTTGCTGCTGTTGATGAATTTGTATTTCTTTAAAAATGGGTTAAATTCACTTTATCAACATGCCTATAAGAAAGGCTATAACAACAGCCTTAGTTCAGATGACAGAGGATTGGTTGCATGAAATTGATGATAGAAAATTAGTTGGTACTGTAATGTTAGGTCTGAGTACAGCATTTGATTTAATTGATTATGATCTACTATTGAAGAAATTGAGCTGTAATGGATTTGAAAAGTGTGCAATCCAATGGATTTATAGTTATCTTACTAATAGGAGTTTAATGTACTGTTTAATGGTAGTTATTCAGAGACAAAGTTTCTGCACTGTGGGGTGCCTCAAGGGAGTTGCCTCGGACCACTGTTATTTTCTATTTTCATTAATGATTTGTCTTTTGTTTTGCAGTGTGCCACTATTGCCCTATATGCAGATGACTTGACTATTTTTGTGTCTGATTATGACTCTGCCAGACTTAATAATGTATTAAACAATGAATTAAAATTAATAGAAAATTGGAACATAGAAAATAAGTTAATTATTAATGTTGTGAAGAGTAAATGTATGATGTTGGGATCTAATCATCTTTTAAAAGATTCCCCTGCTTTGAACTTATCAGTTGGTGGTTTGATCATCGAACAAGTGGCTGAGACCAAATTGCTTGGCGTGAATGTGAACAGCAGGTTGACCTGGAACGCTCAGATAAAACTAATATTGAATAAAATGGGCAGCAGTATGGCTGTACTTCGTCATTGCAGGAAATGCATACTGATTCGCATACGGAAAACTTTGGTGGAATCAGTAGTTTTGTGTCATCTGGATATTGGTCCATCATTTGTGCTGCAACTACAGAGAATAATTTAAACAGATTGCACAAAATAAAGCTTCTAGGCTTGTACTAAACTGTTCTTTTAGAACAAGTATTAGGGACATGCTCAATCAGTTAAGAAGCAGAATTAATTATTCTATTATTAAATTCTTAAAAAATATAATTATTACAAAAGCACCTGAAATTATTTATAATAGATTGATTTTCTTCAGTGATGTTCATACTTATTCCACTCGTCAATCAAGTGAAGAGCGTTTCTTGTTACCTGTCTGTTGAACAAATCAACTGCAAAGAACACCGTGTTTTAGAGAAATGATGGCATGGAACTCGCTCCCAGTGTTTTTGGTTTCAGAGAGTAACAATGTTAGTTTTTCCAAAAGACTGAGATTGTATTTATTTACTTTGGAGTAATTGTAATTATAGAATTAATAATTACTGCATAATGAGCTATGGCAATTTAAATTAGATTTTTTATACTATTATATTTTATTATATTTAGTATACTATACTATGAGAGTGGTAATATTTCGTATTTGGAAGAGCTTATGTTGTAATTGTTATGTTTAATGTGTTATGCTGTGTTGTTTGTGTGTGATAGTAACAAATATTGCTGCAAGTGTGACTGCATCATATAATTATTATTTATTAATAATGTTCATCGTCTGGCTGACTAGGTCTTGTATTAATTCCAGTGATTCGCGAACCAGCTCCGAACTCCCGAAATGACTCAAATGATTCGCGCTCCGCTACGAACTCCCGAACTGATTCAAATGATTCGCGAACCCGCCGCTACGAACTCCCGAACTGATTCAAATGATTCGCGAACCCTCCGCTACGAACTCCCGAACTGATTCAAATGATTCGCGAAGCCGCTATGAACTCCCGAACCGATTCAAATGATTCGCGAAGCCGCTACGAACTCCCTAACTGATTCAAATGATTCGCGAACCAGCTCCGACCCAGATAGCAAACTGACATAGAATCAAAGTAGAATCGACCTTTCTCGTGGCGTCGAAATGACGTTGATCTCCGACGTCGATCCAACATCGTTTTGCTCATCGGGTTAACGTTGATCCGAGGTCAGGCACGCCATTCAAAACTAACGGAAAATCGACGCAATTGGTTCCCTTACCTAACGTTGAATCGACCTTGATTTTCAGTTAGTTGAAACGACGTCAGAGAATCAATACGTTTTCAACCTAAATTCGATCTAATTGGTTTGCTTACCTAACGTTGAAACGACGTTGATTTCATTTGGGTAAAACTACTTTACTATTAATATTTTCTGATTGTTTTAAAAATCTCACATACTTACTACTAAATAAATAAGTAAAACTTTATTAAACACATCACATTCAGTCACAATTGCTTTATTATTTATACAATACAGTTTATACACAGTTACAAATACAGCACAAACCTTCTAAGTCAAGAAAATGCTTTTACACACAAATAGACACATAAATAGGTATAAAGAATATTATAGGCTAATATAAATTGTGTCAAGTAACAAATTAAAAGCTGTATTCACTGAATTAACAATATATATATATATATATATATGACCAAATGTGTTTGACTTTCTTTCAGTGGGTCACAAAAGAAGATGCAAGACAGAACCTTAAAAAAAACTGACAGCCTCAGTCACAGTTCACTATCATTGCTTTTCTAAAAATATTATATATATTTATATATACACATATAAAAAAATAATGGTGACTGAGGCTGTCACTCTTTGCTTTTGTGTTCCACAAAATAAAAGACATATGAGTGAGATGATGATTTATAAAGAAGACAGAAGTACATAGTAGATCGACCTGTGTTCTGCTGGGGGTTCTCTGTTCTAAAACTGCTTCAGTTTGAGCTGAAATAAACACTGGTCAGAGCCAGAGAACACAGATCTTCTGTCCTCAGATCAAGATCTGAATATGTTTGTGTGACACTTGATCAACTTCTCACACTCTGTCCTGCTCTCTGTCACACTGAGTGTTGCTTAGCAACCTGTGGCCTTCAGTTCCTGTGTGTGAGAGTGGCATGTGTGAAAACACACACACACACACACACACACACACACACACACACACACACACACACACACACACACACACACACACCCACAAACACACACACACACACACACACACACACACACACACACACACACACACACATAAGACAAACATGAAGTCTCTGAATGCGTGTTGTTATGATGAGCAGAATCTGGTAACCATGGACACTGAATGTTTGTGCAGTGGTCATATTCATATTCATAACTCCTGAGTAGATCGAGGAGAGAATCAGAGCAAACACAGGACTGAACTGTTGTTGTGTTGGTGAAGTCAGCAGTGTTTCTGAGCTTACTGTGTGTGTGTGTGTGTGTGTGTGTGTGTGTGTGTGTGTGTGTGTGTGTGTGGCGCCTCCTGCTGGAGAAGATCAGATCACTTCAACTGACATTACATTTCTGCTGGAATAATTCAGTAGTAGTTTAATTC
>NC_068405.1:24057354-24074854 GCF_023724105.1 Carassius gibelio | reverse complement strand
GTCTGTCATCTGTCTGTTGTCCATCTGTCTGTCGTCTGTCTGTCGTCCATCTGTCTGTCGTCTGTCTGTCTGTCGTCCATCTGTCTGTCATCCATCTGTCTGTCGTCCATCTTTCTGTCGTCCATCTGTCTGTCATCTGTCTGTCGTCTGTCTGTCGTCCATCTGTCTGTCGTCCATCTGTCTGTCGTCTGTCTGTCGTCCATCTGTCTGTCGTCCATCTGTCTGTCGTCCGTCTGTCGTCTGTCTGTCGTCCATCCGTCTGTCTCTCCATCTGTCATCTGTCTGTCGTCCATCTGTCTGTCGTCTGTCTGTCGTCCATCTGTCTGTCGTCTGTCTGTCGTCCATCTGTCTGTCATCTGTCTGTCGTCCATCTGTCTGTCGTCTGTCTGTCGTCCATCCGTCTGTCATCTGTCTGTCGTCTGTCTGTCGTCCATCTGTCTGTCGTCTGTCTGTCGTCCATCTGTCTGTCGTCTGTCTGTCGTCCATCCGTCTGTCTCTCCATCTGTCTGTCATCTGTCTGCCGTCTGTCTGTCGTCCCATGTCTGTCGTCTGTCTGTCTGTCATCTGTCTGTTTGTCACCTATCCATCTCTCTCCATCTGTCTGTCATCTGTCTGTCAACTGTCTGTCGTCTGTCTGTCGTCCCATGTCTGTCTGTTTGTCACCTATCCATCTGTCTCTCCATCTGTCTGTCATCTGTCTGTCATCTGTCTGTCATCTGTCTGTCGTCTGTCTGTCGTCCATCTGTCTGTCGTCTGTCTGTCGTCCATCTGTCTGTCGTCTGTCTGTCGTCCATCCGTCTGTCTCTCCATCTGTCTGTCATCTGTCTGCCGTCTGTCTGTCGTCCCATGTCTGTCGTCTGTCTGTCTGTCATCTGTCTGTTTGTCTGTCATCTGTTTGTCGTCCATCTGTCTATGTATCATCTGTTTGTCTGTCTGTCCATCTGTCTATTTGTCATCTGTCTGTCTTGTCTCTCCATCTGTCTGTTTGTCATCTGTCTATCTCTCCATCTGTCTGTTTGTCATCTGTCTATCTGTCTCTCCATTTGTCCGTCTTTCTGTTTGTCTTTCCATCTGTCTCTCTCCTCATCTGTCTGTCTCTCCATTTATCTGTCTGTCGTCTGTCTGTCTGTCTCACTATCTGTCATCTGTCTCTCTGTCATCTGTTTATCTTTCTCTCTTTCCATCTGTCATCTTTCTCTCTCTGTCTGTCTCTCTATCTGTCTCTCATCTGTCTGTCTCTCATCTGTCTCTCTGTACCTCTGTCCTTCTGTCTATCTGTCTTTCTGTCTCCATCTGTTTCTCCATGTGTCTGTCTGTCTGTGGAGAGACAGCACTCTGTTTTCCATGAGAATGCAGGAATGCTGCTCTCTTTGCTTGTGATTTCCTGTAGCGTGACAGAACTGTGTTAGTGAGTGTGTGTATGCGAGCGTGTGTGTGTGTGTGTTCAGTGTGTGTGTTTATCAGGGCGTCTCTCCTGTGTTCACTGATTTCTTCACACTGTAACGTGTCTCACTGTGACTTCCTCAAAGCAACTGATGTTACTCAAGAGAATCAGAGGAACACACACACACACAAACACTTGATCTGTGCTGTTAAGAGGTTTCAGTTAGTTCTGCTAGTTAAGAAGCGGTGTGTGTGTTCAGTGTTGTGTGTGTTTGTGTGTGCTGTTGGTCACTATGATCAGTTTGTGTTGTGATCGAGTGTGTTTGACCCTTGTGTTCGTAGTGCATTAAGGGTGTGTGACAGATGAGCACACCTGAGGAGAGTGTGAGAGGTCAGATCTTCATCTGTCCGTCTGTCTGTAACACACATCTGTATCCTGTCTCTCCATCTTACACACATCCAGAAAAACATCATTGTTTCAGTTCAGCTTATCTCTGCTCTCCCAAATATCCTGTTTCTTCGAGCTGCGCGTCCAGAAGCAATAGAAAGCTCTTCCTCCTGCAGGCTGACTTCACTTCCAGCTTTAGCACAATCTCATCCGCTCCGAACCGCGCTCTGCAGAACCCCGCACACACACACACACACACACACACACACACACACACGGCAGCGGCGCGAGGACGGCCGTCGTGCTCCAGCATGGCCAGCACCATCAAGGTAAGAGCGGCTCCTCAAACACTCGTTTCTGGAGAGCTCCATCTTCTGAGAGTGTGTGTGGATCTTCGCTCTGTGTGGAGACTCTAAGGTCAAATCTGTGGCTGATTTCATAAACTGCTTTGACTAGTCGTACAACTTAGTCAACTAATCATAACTGTTACAGGGTTTCTGCGGGTCTTACAAAGTATTAATTCACTCTTTTCACAAATGAATGCCTTAAAATGTCTTAAATGAGAGCAGAAAGTCTTAAAGTCTTAAAGCATTAACTGCGAAAAAATGTTTCTCTTCCTCAGTATTTGTGTCTTGTTTTCCAGTGCAGATATCTAAACATCCTTTAATCAGGACACATTAGATGCAAAATCTTGTTTTCTGAGAAACCGAACAAAATCAAGTGAGTTTATGATTAAAACAAAAACAATATCTTTCAGTGGGGAATGAAAACTTATTTATATAATAGATTTTTCTGAACCTTTTGGCAGAAATTTGTTCTTTTTTTTGTTTTGTTTTATCCATAAATTCAAAAACAAGACTTCATATGCTGATCTTGCATCTCCAGTAAATGTATCTTGATTTAAGGAACTTTAGACATCTGCACTGGAAAACAAGACAGATCTCTCTCTCTTTTTTTTTAAGGCATGTTCAAAAGGTAAATGTTATTTCCATATTCTAGTGTTTGTGAGCAGAGCTATCCGATCTAAAAGCTTTAGGTAAGTGAATTACAAAGGAACGGAGATCTGTTGTATTTGAAAAAAATGTAAAGTGTTGCAAATATATGACAATCAGATTTAGAGACCATATTGATGTATTGTGTTCCCTTCAATTTATTCTGAACTTTTTATTGACTTTGTCTGGAGAAGTTCACCTTCACCAACCCTGCAGAAACCCTGTTTTATTCAGTTAGATCCGAGAAGGGAAAGTTAGACTGGTTAAACGCTAGTTAAGTTGGACTAGCTTTTATGACTGAAATCTCATTTGTTTCAGTTTTTCACTGATTCTTGAGTCATGACACAAAACACGTCCAGCAATTGTAACATGCTCATATTCTGATCATAAGTGCTCGGATAATTTTGGTGTTTAAATGTGAATATTGAGATCCCGGTGAATGTACATGGATAGAGGAAAACAATGAATTGTTTTATTTGTTCATATAACTGTTTTTAAAAGTTACCTAACCCTGTTTTATAAAGCGTAACATCCTCACTGATTGTTGTGTTTGATTTAATACGGTAATTAACTGATTCAGTGTATTAGACAGTTAAAATGATTACAAATTCAGGTTTTCATCACCACTCTCAGATGACTTTTGAATAATATTTCATTGATGTTTTATATTTGTTGACAAATTGTTGGTCACATCTGAAAGTGTAATCTGTCTGCTAACATGACAATGCTTTGAAATGTTAAAAACAACTTAATTCCTGTTAAAGATAAAGTTAAAATTATATTACACAGTCCAAGGTAAAAAGCACATTTTGATAAAAATAGAGTAAAGTTGTGAGGTAGAATCGAAGCATAGCTCACTGGCTCTACACATTAGATATATAAATTAAGTTTCATTTGTCTGAGCACAGTATTTATTTATGGCACCCTTTTGTCCTGCGTCTCACGAATCAGTGATTTATGATTGCAGAGTTTAAAGTTTCAGTGGAATATTTTATCCTCTTCAGTTTATTTATTTTGCGTCTGCTTCAAATCAGCTCTACTTCACAGTGTTTTATCGTTTCTCGTGTGGATAAAAGCGTCTGCTGAATGAAGTATCGAGACTGTTCCTCCGGTTAAAGCTGACCTGTGATGCTTCGTTTAGTCAGGAATAGTTTTTCACACACTTTAGTTTTTCACACACTTTAGTTCTCGTACCATGAGACACTTCCATTCAAGAGCATCACTACAAACGTTATACGTTCAGTTAAACTTTATAACACAGACATGAAGGTTTCTGTACGGATCTCTAAGGGATAGTTGATCTGAAAATGATCATTGTGTCAGTATTTACTGAAAAAAAGAAGATATTTAGATTTTTATTTTTTTGTCCATACATTTAAAGTCAGTTTTGCTCAAATGTTGTTTGGTTCCTGATGTTCTTCAGAATCATTTTTATTTCCACTGCTCCACAGAAGAAGAAAAGCCGAACAGGTTTGAAACATGACGAGGAGAGTAATCTTTAAGATCCACCGGGTCACGCATGTAAACACGCGTGTCTGACTGTAGAGATGTCTGAACATGGAGTCGGTGGAGAGATGATTCGCACAGATGTGCAGAGAATGTGAAACTCATCAGATGCTGATCTCTGCTGTCGTCTCTGCTTCTCTTCATGTTTCATTCAACTTTTATTAGAAAGTCAGATTTGAGTATCTTGAGTCTAAACAACAAACGCTTCTGTCGGTTCACATACAGTGAACACTTATAATATTAATATGAATCATTCTGAACATTTATCAAGTCATTCCTCACAGAAATAATGGCTGAGTCCGAACAGGTTTCCTAAACTCTTCTGCCGTCTGTCAGTCAAGCAGATAGTCCCGCCCCCAACCAGCGATATTTTAGTATCAAGATATTAGAATTTTTGTCAGTATTCTGATTTAGATAAGAATAAGAATAGTTTATGGATATATGCACACAGTTGTTTAAAACATAAAGCTCCTGTGAACATTACTGCACAAGACTGAAAGTAACTGCAGAGAGATGTTGAAAAATTCACAAAAGCAAACTTTTTCCTGTTAGCATTTGTGTTTGTGAACACAGTATTACACACAATTAAAGACACAGATCCAGCTTGTGTAGTTGTGTAGATGTGAGGAGTTACTGATGAAGTATTGTGGCTTTCTGATCGCTCGTGTTTGAAAAAGGAAGTCAAGATACTTCCTGTTAGATTTGTGTGTGTTACAGAGAGAATTGTGTGTTGTGTTTTGAAATAAGTAAGAGAATCATTTTTACAGGGTATATAATATATATTTGTATAATATTTCAACTAAGGAACAAGTTTTTAATGGTTTCAGACTAGTTTTAGTTAACTATGATAACTCTTTTCACTCAAACTCTTTGAACATCGTGAACAATCACACTCTTGGTCTCTGTGGAGGGTGGAGCGTTGTATTTGCGTTGCTCTGAGGTTAATTTCGTGTCGCTCCCGCGGCGTTAACGATGGGCGTCTTCCTCGCTTCATTAGAGGCTCTCACAAATGCAGATGGATGAGCTTTTTCCTCTTTTCCATTCCCAGCCCCTGTTATCCCGTGCTGTCAGGAATGCAGGAAATGCTAGCAGAACACTTCCTGTCTGTGGCTACATGTGTGAATGACCCAAACGCTGATTTCTCGACGTGTAAACCCATACAAGTCTGCTTTCATTCGCTAGAACAGGGGTCTCCAACCGTATTTCACTTGGGAGCTACTTAAATCTTGGGAGCTACACTTAAATCTCTTTAATAATCTATCAGTCCAAACGGTTGTACACAGCATTGTTCAAAGGCGCAGGAAATATTAAAAAGAACCGATACACACACTGAAATAATTTTACCAAAAGCCAAGAAATAAAATTAGCAGCACTATGCTCTTTTTATTTGTCTAAACAGTGAAATAAAACATTTTAAAAAAAAATCTTGGCCAGATTTTAAACTAACAAAAATATTCATAACGTGTTATCCATGTACTAAAAGTTGTGACCATTTTTTATAATAAAATTATAAAATGTCAGCCTTGAAAACTTTTTTTTTTTATAAAAGGATGAGTCAGAATGATCAATTAAATTTAACTTGCTCCATAAACAGTTCTACATAAGCTAATGTAAAAATCTCCACACTTCTGACTACATTAGAGGCTAAATGCCATCGAGCGGTGAAAGGGTTAGCCGGGTCTAACTCAGAAGAGCAAGCACAGGATTATAACTCTGATTGGATTATTCTGAAAAAAGGAAGTCACATACACCTAGAAGATAGACCTCCAGTGTTTTGGAGAACCCTGCTCTAGAACATCTCTTTCATTCACTTTTCTGTGTTTATCACTGCTGTTCTTTCTATGGAGGTGTGCAGACTGTCAATCACTGCAGTGCTTCCCTCTGATTGGCTGAGAGCGTGTGGTGGGCGGGGCATTGTGTGTGTTATGGGCGTGTTCATATCTGCTGGAACGCAGGAGTTGTGAGTGTGTTATCTTGATGAAGCTGATGTTGACTGTGAGTTGGTGTGTGTGTGTGTGTGTGGTGTGCTGGAGTGTGTTTCTCTCTCAGGTTAAGGTTCCTCTGACCGGTTTGCTCACTAATGGGCTTCACAGCTCTGTTATCAGCGGCCTGCAGATTCATCTGGTTTCCGACATCACTTCCTTTTCCTGCAGCTGATCCCAGATCTGCGCTCCTCATGAATTCATCTGAGTTTAACTCTATAAAGCTCCTGTTTCATGAATGTCTAAGATCTCTAAATGATTAACACGATCAGTCTGCTCATGTCTTCTGTCTCTGATGGATAGTTGAGAGTGTTTGATCCAGTAAATTCTCTTCTGGTGTAACTGTACAAGCGTCCAGCTTCAGCTCGACTCAGATCTCTCCTGATTGAGCTGCTGAGTTGCAAAAACAGAGAAACAGAGACATAATTACATAATTGCATAGCTGCTGTTCAAACCAAGCAAAATCAATTAGTTTAATCCAGGCTAAAAAGTAATAATGCACATTTGATCAGATATAACTGCATTCCAAGATTATTAGATGCATTATTCGAATGCTTGGTGAAAGAGATGTGTTTTTAATCTAGATTTAAACAGAGAGAGTGTGTCTGAACCCCGAACATTATCAGGAAGGCTATTCCAGAGTTTGGGAGCCAAATGTGAGAAAGCTCTACCTCCTTTAGTGGACTTTGCTATCCTAGGAACGACCAAAAGTCCAGCGTTTTGTGACCTTAGGGTGCGTGATGGATCTTTTTAAAATTGCTTTTATGGACTGTCAGTAATATTCTAGTGTGTTGTACTGTAATGAGTATTTTATGATTTATAATTTATACTCTGTATTGCATTTATTGTATTTTATTAGTTTGTAGCGCTTTGGGTTCTAGAAAAGCGCATTATAAATAAAATGTAATATTATTATTACTTAAAAATCACATATTAATGTCTTATTTATTTTGCAAGACCTTAATCTAAATGTTTAAACTACTTTACTAAGAATGAACAAGCAGTAATTAGGAGTATTTTGAAGCAAAAGTCATAGTTAATAGTTATTAGAAAGAATCGGACCCTAATCTAAAGTGTGACCAGAATAATTGATGTATTTACTTGAAGAATCAAAATAACCCTTTCATTTCCGTCCTTGTACCATTAACTTAAAAATCGAGGTTGATATAGGATTTAAAAAGTAATAAGTAATTAAATACTTTTTTTAAGAGCGTAATTTGTACAGTAATCTAATTAGACTATTGAAGATGTAATTAGTAACTAGTAATTAATTACATTTTTAGAGAAATTAACCCAACACTGGCTGTAATCCACTACAAGCTCACATTTAGACTCACCTCCATTGTAGATAGCCACGCCCACATCTCAACAGCCAATCAACAACTGATGGATATAACCAAGGACTACATTTCTGATCTTTTTGGCAGTAACTCTCAGCTCAGAAACGCAAACTCTGTGTGTGTGTGTGTGTGTGTGTGTCCTGTAGGAGGCGCTGTCGGTGGTGAGTGAGGATCAGTCTTTATACGAGTGTTCGTACGGAGTGTCTCAGTATAAGACGGACATGACTGCGTCCGCCGCCGGTGAATACGGCCCAAACAAACTCAGTCCCAGAGTGCATCAGCAGGACTGGCTGGCTCCGCCCCCTGGACGCATCACTGTGAAGCTGGAGTGTGGCGCGGGATCCAGGTGAGACACGCCCCCAGAGCAGGAGAGAGGTCAGACCGGGGTCACACAGAGGGATAATCAGAGATGGATCACATGTGCCTTAACTCTTTCCCTGCCAGCATGTTTGAAAAAAGTTGCCAGCCACTGACAGCGTTTTTGCTTATTTTGACTAAAATCTCACGGCCTCCATAATATTTTGTTGTATGAATATCTGAACATGCAATAGATCCAATATTCAGTAATATAATCAGAGTAAAGCTGCAGTAGATGTCTTCCATCAGAACTCCTTTAACACTTTCTGGATCCACACTTCACTCGCTAGCATCAGACTGTTCTCATTATACACTGTTAGTGTTGAGGATCGCATTAGTTTTCATACGAGATGCTCGTTTCTGCGTCTTCCTGGTCTGTGTTTTTGATCAGTGACTCATTCAGGAGATGTGTAACAGCGCCCCCTAGTGTATAACAGTGAGAGCATGGACACTTCTGTGTTTGGCAGGGAAAGAGTTAATAACCAAACACATTACAGCCATGAAGTCTCTGAATTTCCATCAGAGTTGTGGATCACTCAGTCACTGTTTACGGATCACTTAGGAATGAATGAGGAATGCCTTAAGATGAATCCTGTCGCAAAAAGTCAGTAACTTATTTTATTAAACAGCATTTTTTCATGCTAAACTCTAAAAATAGTTCAATCTGGAAGTATTGTTTATTGTAAAACATGTTGAAGATTCGCTGATAGACAATCATCTGACCTCCTGAATGTTTCTGTGTGCGCAGCATGATATCAGATCTCTGTCAGTTCAGAAAAAAGGCTCAGAAAATCTGTTAATCAAATATAGATTTCATCTGAACACTTCTGCACAGCATGCTTTGAAAAGTGTGTGTGTGTGTGTATCTGTGTCTCTGTGTGTGTGTGTGTGTGTGTCTGTGTCTCTGTGTGTGTGTGTGTGTGTGTGTCTGTGTCTCTGTGTGTGTGTGTGTGTGTGTGTGTGTGTGTGTGTGCGTGAGTCTCTGTGTGTCTGTGTGTGTGTGTCTCTGTGTGTGTGTGTGTGTGTGTGTCTGTGTGTGTGTCTCTGTGTGTGTGTGTGTGTGTGTGTGTGTGTGTGTCTCTGTGTGTGTGTGTCTCTGTGTGTGTGTGTGTGTGTGTGTGCGTGCGTGCGTGAGTCTCTGTGTCTCTGTGTGTGTGTGTGTATGTGTCTCTGTGTGTGTGTGTGTGTCTGTGTGTGTGTGTCTCTGTGTGTGTGTGTGTGTGTGTGTGTCTCTGTGTGTGTGTGTGTATGTGTCTCTGTGTGTCTGTGTGTGTCTGTGTGTGTGTGTGTGTGTCTCTGTGTGTGTGTGTGTGTGTGTGTGTTGGGGGGTTATGGCACAGCTCTGGTTGATACAGACACACAGAAGCGCTCTGGATCTGGTCTGTGTTGTTCCTCTGAAGTCGTCAGGACATGTGGCTCTGTGCCGTCTCTCCACTATCAGATCATCAGATTGATTCGATGGAAAGATGATGATCCAGTGATCTTCTGCCCAGAACACTCATTGATCATCATAATGTGTTCCTCACCAGATGGAAACCAGCTTCAGTTCTCAACAAATAGAAGAAAATCAGACATCAGAGACACTGCTCTTTTAGTGTCACTGAGATACTGTGATCGTCTTTATTATTTTCTGTTTCCTTTTTTTATATTAGTTAAACATTTAGTAGATTTTGGTATTTTTGTCACTTTTTTATTAGTTTATATATATAAATATACAGTACAGACCATAAGTTTGGACACACCTTCTCATTCAAAGAGTTTTCTTTATTTTCATGACTATGAAGATTGTAGAGTCACGCTGAAGGCATCGAGGGCTATTTGACCAAGAAGGAGAGTGATGATGACCTGGCCTCCACAGTCACCGGACCTGAACCCAATCGAGATGGTTTAGGGGTGAGCTGGACCGCAGACAGAAGGCAAAAGGGCCAACAAGTGCTGAGCATCTCTCGGGGAACTCCTTCAAGACTGTTGAAGACCATTTCAGGTGACTACCTCTTGAAGCTCATCAAGAGAAAGCCAAGAGTGTGCAAAGCAGTAATCAAAGCAAAAGAAGAACCTACAATATGACATATTTTCAGTTGTTCACACTTTTTTTTTATGTATATAATTCCATATATAATTCCACATGTGTTAATTCATAGTTTTGATGCCTTCAGTGTGAATCTACACTTTTCATAGTCATGAAAATAAAGAAAACTCTTTGAATGAGAAGGTATGTCCAAACCTTTGGTCTGTACTGTGTGTTTATTATTTTTTTATATATATATTATTTCATCTAGTATTGTTTGTGCTTTAGTTTAAGGCAGACACTGTGTTTGGCTGTAGTCTCTGTGTTGAAGTGACTGATGAAGGTGATGTGAAGCAGCTGGGGTCAGTGTGTGAGCTTCTCTGCTGTCGTTGCTCCTGCATCAGCAGCGCTGGCCGTGTTTGACAGATGCGTGCCAGTTTAGCAGCTCTTTCCATCTCCACGAGCCCAACAGTTGGTCGACACATGAGCGAATGCGTCTGAAGCCTCTGGGCTGTTGATGTGACACATTCCAGCAGAATCCCTCACATCTGTCCTCGTGCAGAAGAGTGAAGAAACGCTCTGGACAGATCGAGTGTTAGCATCATCTGCCCACGCTCCTCCGGCGTTCACCTTCTGTCTTTCTTTCAGTTCATTCAGCTGAACACTGTAACAAAGACTTGGTTTGGGGTCAGTAAGATGTGTTTGAAAGTCTCTCCTGCTCACTGAGACTACATTTATTTGATCAAAAATACAGAAAATATTGTAAAATAATCAGTGTTGGGGTAGTTACTCAAAAAATGTATTTAGTTACTAGTTACTTTTGTAAATTGTAATGAGATTACTTTGCTAGTTACTGCATTTGAAAAGTAACTTCACTACTTATTACTTTACTTTACTTTTTAAAAGTTTTTTAGGGATTTTTTTCCAAATCCCGTTTTCTGTTTTAATTTTTCTTGCTTCCATTTTTTTTCTCAACTCCTTTTTAATGGTTAAATTTAAATGTATTAATCAAAAAGCATGTCTAATTAATTTAAATCATAACACTTATACATTTTCACAGCAATTTATAAAAAAAATTTTTTAAATGACATGTTTAGGGCCCTATAAAATGTTTTATTTTTTGTTCACCATGATTGATTTTTATAGCATGTGTAATTATTTAAATGCATAGAAACAACTTCATTTATTAAATTTTTCTTAAAATAGCCTTATGAAATATTTTTTTCCCTTCAGAAATTCTGGTTATCAAATGAAGGCATAAAACATTCATTTTGATTTTCTTTTAAATATTGAAAATTAATTTTTTGGTAAACAAAAGGGGATTTTAAAAATAAAACATGGAAGAAATGTTAAGCAGGAGATGCTTTAAAGCCCGAGGTTTCCCCGGTAACAGCTGTAAAGAAAGCAGTGCTGAGCTCACAAATGCTGCTTTATCAGGCATATAACATACAAGTCTTCCTTCAGAAATACAGTGATATAAAAACACCTGTGTCTCGTTTTGATATTTAAACATATAAATGTAAGGAATTATTATTAAACTTGCAGTACGTGCTCATGTTTATTCAACAAAGCCTTTTGGAAAATCATTTAGTTTTAAAATCGTGGGGAGTCTCCAAAAATAAATGTATGGGAAACCCATCCCACATCACAACCACCTGAGCCCAAGTTCAGTCTACTCATCACCCTAACTTTAACTGCGTTTGCAGACTGCACCGCAGCCAGACCGACCGGAAGTTACCTTAGGGCCAGGCGCGATGACATTTCAGCACTTGACAAACGGAGAGCGACTCCTACGTAGCACTTGAAGCACAGCTGTGCGATTGCTTTACGTGCAATGTTGGGAAACGCACGTCAAACAATAACGAAGGATCGTAAAATTACTAGTAGAAAACACTCTTAAGCGCTAAGATTCGTTATCGGGAAACCCGGCACAGAACTTTACACACAGGCAAACACGGTGTAGTTACCAATATTATTAGTTTAATGCGTTACTTTACTTCATTACCCAAAAATATAATATAGTTACTGTAATCCGTTACTTTGTAACTCGTTACCTCCAACACTGAAAATAATATTAGGATATTAATCATCTGTTTTCTGTGTGAATCTGTGTTAAAGTGTAATGTATTTCTGTGATGCTCCGCTGTATTTTCAGCATCATTCCTCCAGTCTTCAGTGTCACATGATCTTCAGAAATCAGAATAATATGATGATTTACTGCTCAAGAAACATTTCTGATTATTAGCAATGTTGAAAACATTTTATTTTTATTTTGAAAGGATTCACAGATGAATAGAAAGTAAAAAAAAAAACATTTATTGGAAATAGAAATCTTATGGAGCATTAGAGGTGTCTTTTCTGGCACTTTTGATCAATTTAATGCATCTTCTAATTTCTTAGACATATCCTACTGACCCAAAACTTTTGAATGGTATTTTATACTTGTTTTGTATTGTGTGTGTAAACAAGAGTTTTGTAGTGTGTGTATTAAATGTGTAGTACTCAGTACTCAGAATTTGTGCTCTGCATTTAACCCATCCGAAATGCACACACACAGAGCAGTGAACACACACACACACTGTGAGCACACCCCCGGAGCAGTGTTCATCATTTATGCTGTGGCGCCCGGGGAGCAGTTGGGGGTTCGATGCCTTGCTCAAGGACACCTAAGTCGTGGTATTGAAGGTGGAGAGAGAGCTGTTCATGCACTCCCCCCACACACAATTCCTGCCGGCCCGGGACTAGAACCCACAACCCTTCTATTGGGAGTCCAACCCTCTAACCATTTGGCCACGACTTCCACGACTTGTTGTAGTCTGTGTGTGTATGTGTGTGTTGTAGTGTGTGTGTGAGACCATATGTCCCCACAGGAAAGTAAATGATGTGAAAGTGTAAGAATGGAAACAGGTTTTCTGCAGTGTAGAGTTAAGTGACAGAAAATATAGTTTAGTCAGTATAACAGTAATATAAGGCTATGTAAAGTTCCCACAATTCACAGAAACAAACGTGTGTGTGTGCGTGCGTGCGCGTGTGTGTGTGTGTGTGCAGGTCCTCTCCTGATGTGTGTTCTGTGGTGAAGGGGAAGGGTTCTCCAGTGATGTACAGCAGCTCTATGGAGCCGAACACGTGGAGCAGCGAGCGCAGAGTGATCGTTCCTGCAGGTGACTCATCACAGCTGTGTGTGCTTCATCATTCTGTCTAACTTCCTGCTGAGCTGCTGATGCTCACCAACAACATCCTGTTTCCCGCTCATGCAGCAGGACCATAGACGTGTGTGCTTACACTGATTCACAGCTTTTATCTGTCAACTAGTGGATTTATGAGTAGAGCACAGTATGAACTGGACACACGCTGAACTGTAATTAGAATTATTAGAATTATAATTCTATTATCATTTACTCTCCCTCGTGTTGTTCCAAACCTGAGTGAACTGCTTTCAAAAGATAGTCAAACCAAACTCAGTAAATAAAAAAATGTAACTAATTAATCACACATGTTTTTCTGAAATTAATCACAATTAATTACAGTTATTTTCACCTAACATTAAAGTTTTTAAATATAAATTTATATTGTAATAATGTAGGAACAACATAAAGGCATTAAGTGTCACCATCTTATACGCCTGCAGGCGAGGATCACTGATACCAGTGCTGCAGGTGTCCCTATCAAATAAATTAATTAAATGAATTTAACTTAAAACAGTCTTCACATCAACCCATTATAATAAATGTCATATTTACCTGTGCCCTTCAGCAAGCAGGAAATATACAAAAATTGAATAAAACTAAATTCTAAATAAAAAATATTCAATCCCTAAAGCTAAGTTATTGATGTACTCTTCTCGATGAACAGACATCACATCCGCTGGTTATTATGTTGCTGCTCAACAGGACGGGGATCTGACACGCATCCTAATGTCTCATAATGTTTTATATGTTATTGCACTTTAAAATGAAATTATACACAAATTATACACAACACTCTTTACAAAGAATATGAAAAGAGAGTGTAAAGAGTGTGTAAAGAGTGTTTAAAGAGAGTGTAACGAGAGTGTAAAGAGAGTGTAAAGAGAGTGTAAAGAGTGTGTAAAGAGTGTTTAAAGAGAGTGTAACAAGAGTGTAAAGAGTGTGTAACGAGAGTGTAAAGAGTGTGTAAAGAGTGTAAAGAGAGTGTAAAGAGTGTATAGAGAGTAAAGAGTGTTTAAAGAGAGTGTAACGAGTGTGTAAAGAGTGTGTAAAGAGAGTGTAAAGAGTGTGTAAAGAGTGTGTAAAGAGAGTTGTAAAGAGTGTTTAAAAAGAGTGTAAAGAGAGTGTTTAAAGAGAGTATAAAGATAGTTTAAAGAGTGTGTAAAGAGAGTGTAAAGAGTGTGTAAAGAGTGTGTAAAGAGAGTTTAAAGAGTGTGTAAAGAGAGTGTAAAGAGTGTTTAAAGAGAGTGTAAAGAGAGTGTAAAGAGTGTTTAAAGAGAGTGTAAAGAGTGTGTAAAGAGAGTTTAAAGAGTGTGTAAAGAGAGTGTAAAGAGTGTGTAAAGAGTGTGTAAAGAGTGTGTAAAGAGAGTGTAAAGAGAGTTGTAAAGAGTGTTTAAAGAGAGTGTAAAGAGAGTGTTTAAAGAGAGTGTAAAGAGAGTGTAAAGAGTGTTTAAAGAGAGTGTAAAGAGAGTATAAAGAGAGTGTAAAGAGAGTTGTAAAGAGTGTTTAAAGAGAGTGTAAAGAGAGTGTTTAAAGAGAGTGTAAAGAGAGTGTAAAGAGTGTTTAAAGAGTGTTTAAAGAGAGTGTAAAGAGAGTGTAAAGAGAGTGTAAAGAGAGTATAAAGAGAGTTTAAAGAGTGTGTAAAGAGAGTGTAAAGAGAGTTGTAAAGAGAGTTGTAAAGAGTGTGTAAAGAGAGTTTAAAGAGTGTTTAAAGAGAGTGTAAAGAGAGTGTAAAGAGAGTTTAAAGAGTGTGTAAAGAGAGTGTAAAGAGAGTGTAAAGAGAGTGTGAAGAGTGTGTAAAGAGTGTGTAAAGAGTGTGTAAAGAGAGTGTAAAGAGTGTTTGAAGAGAGTATAAAGATAGTTTAAAGAGTGTGTAACGAGAGTGTAAAGAGTGTGTAAAGAGTGTGTAAAGAGTGTGTAAAGAGAGTGTAAAGAGTGTGTAAAGAGTGTGTAAAGAGTGTGCTGTGTGCAGATCCGAGCCTGTGGTCAGCGGATCATGTTCGTCAGTGGCTGGAGTGGGCCGTGAAGGAGTACGGGCTTCCTGAGGTGGACCTGTCTCTGTTCCACAGCATCGACGGGAAGGAGCTCTGCAAGATGAGCAAAGACGACGTCCAGCGTCTGACCAGCAGCTACACAGCTGACATCCTGCTGTCTCACCTGCACTACCTCAGAGAGAGTGAGTCACATGACCTCTAACATGCAGTAATAATCTACTTCCTCTGTCTGTCTGAATACTGGCTTCAGCTGTTTAATGCACAGGTAGTTCAGTGTCAGTGTAATCAGCGTTCTATATTAATGCTCTGATTTTATTCAGAGAGAGAGAGAGCGCACACAGAAACATTCAGGAGCACAGAAACTAATTCACACACAGCTGTCATCTCACTCTTTCTCTCTCGAGTGATAATTAATTCATCTTTGAGTCTGATCTGAAGCAGACAGAAGTTTAGCACTAACGAACTGTGACTAATAAAAATAACCCTCATTTTTACACTAATATTGAGCTGCAAACAGCATTAACAGCTTTAACTCTTTAGTGCTTGGAATGACCATGGTATAACCAGGATAATGCACAGCAAGCCGTGTTATAACCAGGTCAATCCAGGTCATGCTTCTCCCTAAAGGAGAATTTTTTTTAATAATTATATAAAATATTTGTATTTTAGTTTCCTTTTTTAAAGATATTTGTGACACAAAACCAGTCATAAGAGTCAGTTTATTGAAATTGAGATGTATACATCATCTGAAGCTGAATAAATGATCTCTCCAGTGATGTGTGGTTTGTTCGGAGGACAATATTTGTCTGAGATACAACTATCTGAAAATCTGGAATCTGAGGGAGCAAAAAAATCGAAATATTGAGAAAATCATCTTTAAAGTTGTTCAGATGAAGTTCTTAGCAATGCATATTACTAATCAAACATTAAGTTTTAATATATTTACAGTAGGATATTTACTAAATATCTAAATGAACATGATCTTTACTTAATATCCTAATGATTTTTGGCATAAAAGAGAAACATATTGTTGTCTATTGCTACAAATATACAAAATATATATTTTTCAAGCCAGCTTTATGAATGATATTTTGGAAGAAATCTTAAGAAATGTTTTGCATTGTGACATTATTGAAACAGAATGCTCACGAAGCTTCAATTCGTGTTGTATCATGTACAGTGTTAGATATGCATGAGATGAGAGAGAGAGACTCGAACACTGTTTTTATCTGCCTGTCTGCTGTCACACACACACACACACACATATGCATCCACCCTTCAGTCTTCATCCGTCTCTCTTTCAGTCAGCATCGTGTTGCAGGATGTTTGTCGAATTGTTTGATTCTCTTTATTTTTCACGTGTCATGGATGTTTTGTTTCTCAGCTCCGCTTCCTCACTTGACCTCAGATGATGTTGACAAAGCCTTGCAAAACTCCCCGCGGTTAATGCATGCTCGCAATACAGGTAAGCAGCCCTGTGGCCCCGCCCTGACTCCGCCCCTGGCCCCGCCCACACCGCTTACACACACTCTGTCTGAGGTGCATGCGCTGCTGATGCTGAATGAGCTCAGACTGTCAGGCGTCGCTCACACTGATCTGTGTCTCAGGAGGAGCCAGCTTCATCTTCCCAAACGCCTCCGTCTTCCCTCCAGACGCCAGCAGAGCAGACAGCAGTCTCCACGGCCGGCGCTCCGAATGGAGTCAGCCGGCGTCTGCAGCTAAAGGTCGGTCAGAAGCACATGTGCTGCACACGTTACGCCGCTGATGCTCACCATTAACCTGAACATGTGTGTTCATTAGTTCCTCAGAGTCCTGCTGCCATCATGAGCAAAACCCAAGAGCAGAGAGTCCAGCTAGGTGAGAGCATCACTCACAAACATGAGTTTCACGTCTTGATTTTAGTAATGTCAAGCGATTAATCGCGATTAATCGCATCCAGAATACACGATTAATCGGTTGTCAGCATATTTTATTATTCTATAAATCAGCTGAAGTGCATCTCTAGGATGGTCTCTCATGTCAGTTTGTCATCTTCTTCTCAGATCCGTATCAGATTTTAGGGCCGACGAGCAGCAGACTGGCCAATCCAGGTGAGAAATTTATTTGTGAAGTGCTTTCCCACGCATGGCGTCATTACAAAACCTTATGATGTTAATATTTATATACTATCTTAATATCTTCACGCATTATAGTTGCAATAATTCTAGTGCTAATTTTCCCTGTTTAGTGAATCTGTCCCTGAATGGACAGCCCTAGTGGTGATATAGTTGAGGTGTGTGTGTGTGTGTGTGTGTGTGCGTGTGCTTCAGGTTCGGGTCAGATCCAGCTGTGGCAGTTCCTCCTGGAGCTTCTCTCCGACAGCTCG
>NC_068405.1:23979854-24052354 GCF_023724105.1 Carassius gibelio | reverse complement strand
AGGCAATTAACTTAATATGGCGTACTGTCGTTACATTTTAAAATACTATACAAAATAATTAATCAGAATACTTACTCCTGCTCACTCACGACAAAGAACTCCCCGCTCAAGCTCGCCGTCTCTGCAAGATTAACGATGGCAGTTTGCACGCACAGCTACTAGAAGATTTACATCTGCCAGACAGGTTGCTGACGTCGCCAAGCTTCGTTTGAGTCTGCGCGTCAGAAACGGAAGTGCTAAAAAAACGCTAAAACCGGGCTTCATTTGTCTCAATTGAGTTCCAATGGGGTCGCTGTGTCCATTTCTTTTACTGTCTATGGTAAATTTACCCAAGTTACGCGTTGTCATTCACACCCCACGAAAACCGCCCACTGATTCTAGTGCTTATGACTGACATGTAAACTGACCAACCATCGATGAGCGTCTGTACGATCAGCCAATGAAATGAGATCTTTTGGAGCCAGGCGGTTTGTTGACGTGTAGTATTTTACTAGATCAATTTATTTGAAAATTAAAATGGATATTGCAAAATTCATCTTCTTCTTCAAAAAAGGAAGTAGCCCCCCCCAGCCAAAACACTTAAACGCCAAGATACAACAGCTTCAGGTATCTGTAACCTTTTATCATAGTATTATATTTCTTTTTCGGTTTTAAATTGTGTCTGATTTAACGTTTCATTTTGAACATCTAACAGTTAACGGTTGCGCAGACAGTCTTTAGGACACACACACACACACACATACACACACACAGAGCGGTTATAATGTTTGCTAAGCACGGTCTGTGGCAGACTTTTCTGTCAGGACAACAATTCAATAAACATTAAGATAATAAAAAAAGACATATTTCGCAAAGGAAATGGTTCCAAACAAAGCATGTTGTTGTTCTCTGCAGCAACACACAGTAGTGTTTACTGAATAAATTTGCTTGAGTAACTTTTGTACTTTTTTTCTGAATGAATCATCCGTTTCTAATGAATCCATTGATTAAATGACTCACCGACTCACTCATTCAGGCAGTGGCATGCCGCCACCTAGTGGCAAAGTACCATTCTATTTTTTTTAATAATTTCATATTTCTGTATTCCAAATTTTATATTTGATACATTAGCCTCATAAGATTATTTACGCAATTTGTAAGTGATGTGTAAGTGCTCCTTCAAAAATATAAGTGTATAGAGCCCTGCGTTTATAATTATACTTGGCTTTAAACACAGAGATAAAGTCCTTTGACCAGTATATGTTTGTAGAGTAAGAGTGTGTCAGTGCACTGCTTAATGTTTGCTTCTGATCCCTGTTCTACCAGGACGAGTGTAGCCAGTCAGGCTTGATTAGAAAATAAAATAAAACAGAGACAGAGACAAAATAAAGTGAGATAGAGACACAACGTCAGCATATGTGTCAGGATACAAGGGATAAACTTTAAATAAAATGTTTTAAATTTGTTTCTTTGTTTTTGTATATTTTAAACAAGGTAAATCTTTCTGATTTATTAAAATAAAAAGTCACATACATGGATTTTTCTAGGCTAAACTCCGGATCTCCACTCACCCTAGAACCACCCCTTGTTATGACAACAAACTGTTAGAAGAAAGGCATCATTGGGGTTCTATATAGAACCATAGGGTTCTTTACTCAACTCCAAAGAACCTTTTATGCTAGTAAGGTTCTACAATGACAAGAAAGAACCCTTTTGGCACAAAGGGTTCATATCTTGAATTTTGTGATCATTCTCATGCATTCATAAATGCATTTGAATACACCGAATAATGCAGTGAAAGAACGCACTCAAACTGCACACGCGCACTAGTATGACTTCATCATGTAACTTTACATTAGCCTAGATGCGTGCACTTTTTAGGGACGATTTGTTTAGTTTTTGAATATACTTGACGAACTCCCGAAATGCTTCAAATGATTTGCGATCCCCAAACTGACTCAAGTGATTCGCGATTCCTCTACGAACTCCCGAACTGATTCAAATGATTCGCGATCCCCAAATTGACTCAAATGATTCGCGATCCCGCTACGAACTCCCGAACTGACTCAAATGATTCGTGAACCCGCTGCGAACTCCCGAACTGACTCAAATGATTCGCGAACCCGTTACGAACTCCCGAACTGATTCAAATTATTCGCGAACCTGCTACGAACTCCCGAACTGACTCAAATGATTCGCAAACCCGTTACGAACACCCGAACTGAATCAAATGATCTGCGTCTGGGGCCGATGACGTCACTTCCATGGAGGCATGTTGTACACGCCTCCGTCCCTTGACTCCGCCCCCACGTCAAAACAGTCCCACACAGAGTGATGTGCAGAAAAGTGAAGCGCAAAGGAAAAATGGTATCGCAAGCTCAAACTAGACTGACAAGCAACATAAAAGCAGCATTGCAAATAAATTAATAGATATGACCATGGAAAATATGTATTGCAAAATCATTGCTTTCGCGCTGTTTCATTTGTTTTGCAATTCTTAATTTTTGTTTGCAAAAAACAAATGTATTTTCCTCAATACTTTAAATAAAATGTTTTAAATTTGTTTTTATTGTTTTTGTATATTTTAAACAAGGTAAATCTTTCTGATTTATTAAAATAAAAAGTCACATACATGGATTTTTCTAGGCTAAGCCCCGGATCTCCACTCACCCTAGAACCACCCCTGCTCTCATCTACAATAGCTGTTTTCTAAGTGAATATACAGTAAAATGTAAGTTCTTCCTGTGACCAAAAAATATACCACAGTTTCCTCAAAAATATTGAGCAGCACAACTGTGTTCAACATTGATAATAATCATAAATGTTTCTCGAGCAGTAAATGATCATATTATTCTGATTTCTGAAGATCATGTGACACTGAAGACTGGAGGAATGATGCTGAAAATACAGCGGAGCATCACAGAAATAAATGAGTTTTAAATGTACACACTGAGTGTCATCATTTTTTTTTTCAAATGCTTACACACTAAAGATTTCCCTGTCACACATTCTGAAACCTTACAATCAAACAGCAGAAGCACACACAAGATCTACTAAACCAGACACTAATTCACATGAATCTAACAGGAATTAATAATAAAGCAGTCTGCGTAGGGCACCAACTCCCAGAAGGGGGCACTATAACAGTTCCCATCCGCGCTCGCGACCGCTCGCACCTCATGTTTGAGACTGATTGTTCATAATTGATGGATGAACATCTATGCCCAGGTAAAGATCAGCAATCCGGCGCTGAGAGAAAAGAAAACTAAAGAAAAAAAAAAAAAAAAACAGGCATAAAGGTGGCTTGACGTTGGACGTTCGAGAGTCTCAAATTTAGGGACCGTCTCTAAAGTTACATGCGATATTGGTATACACTTTTCTAACGTCAGTAGCATTTGAGGAGAATGATTCACAGTCATAAAAACAACTGTAATTGTTCATCTAGGTGACAGATATAATGCACAATTGAATTGAATGTTTGATATTTATTAAAACAAACTGTAAATCATATGTAAATTATGTTACTTTTTCACATGGACTCAAACTCAAATTTGAAGCTCAATAGCATTTGAGGAGAAAGACTTGCAGTCATAAAACAATTGTAATGTGTTCATTTAGGTGTCAGCTACAATGCACACCTTATACATTTTAATATATATTGAAATAAATTATAAATCATTTAGGTAAAAACGAGGTTTATCACTTTCAGGCACATTCATGTGAAAGTATTTTTTTTCAGGTTCCCTTACAAAAAAAAAAATAGCCATGGTTTTAACAATAAATATATAATATATATAGAAAACAATGAGGCAATATTGATTGGTTAATAATAACACTGTTAAAATACATAATGTAGGCAAATACAAAATAAACTATTTATGTACATGTTATTACAAATGCCATGTGATTGCTGCTGTTACACTTACAGGACGATCAAATCCTTGTTTAGGCTACTGACCAAACATTTCATTCAAATATTCACTTCATCTTTCATTTTTGGACACCTTGTTACTATAGATGACACATGCTTTATAATTTTTTAAACAAAAAACGTGCATATCACAACCCTTACAAAAATAAACCATGGTTTTATCATAGTAAAACTGCTTCGTTTCCTTTTGCATGATTTCTGAATGCTTGAGACTATAAAATAAATTAGAGACATAATAAAGTTATACCCACAGGTAAATGAGAGCTATAATTGTAATATTGTAATATTAAAATTTATTCATTAATTTTTTTATTTACTATTTCCACCCTATAGTAGGTGTTTATTTCCATCATCATATCTGAGGAAGGAGGCACATACACCCTGCTCAGGTCAGGACACACATCTGGCCAGCGGTCCTGCGCTGTTTACTTCAGTAAGTTTCTCACTTCATGAAAAAGAGTTCGTACGCATGGTTTATAATGTCCGTACATATTTACGCCAAGTTTATTTTTATAAATCCCAATATGTGCGTAAAATAATGCGTACGCAATTTATATGAGTATTTTGTTCATATGCAACGTTTATAAATGAGACCCCTGTTCTGTACTTGTGACTCATAAATAACTTCAAGATATCTTCAACATTATCATGTGTAGTCAGAACCTCTAAATGACTTAAAATATATTTTATGATGTCTACAAATGGATCTGCACACACTAACAGCAGTGTGTGTGTGTGTGTGTGTGTGTGTATAATGTCATGGGTATGACACAGGTATTACAAGGAGAGGGTTCTTATGAGGACATAACCCATGTCCCCATTTTTCAAAACACTTATAAATCATACAGAATGAGTTTTTTTGAGAAAGTAAAAATGCACAAAGTTTCCTGTGAGGGTTAGGGTTAGGTGTAGGGTTGGTGAAGGGACATAGAATATACAGTTTCTACAGAATAAAAACCATTACACCTATAGGATGAACACACTTTACACAAAAACAAACGTGTGTGTGTGTGTGTGTGTGAAAGAGAGAGAATGTGTGTGTGTGAGAGAGAGAGAGTGTGTGGTTGTGAGAGAGAGTGTGTGTGTGTGTGTGTGTGTGTGTGTCACCAGTAGATGGCAGAGTTAATTCATGTGAAGCAGCTCTTTCACCCTTAACAGCATTAGGAGTCTCCAGAAATCATTCATAGGTGAAACATCTGGTATAAAAGAGAGGAATATTTGTGATTTATGTGTTATGTAGATTTAACTCTCTGTGCTTTTCTGTGTTGGCAAGTCTGTAGAGGGGTTTGATGTAAAGAAGAATAGTCTTTAGTTTACATCAAAGCTGTGATTTGTTAGTGAGAGTCATGTGGTTTCAAGAGAGGCATGTTCTTAATCTGAAGCATTTGATTGGGTGATTATTTGGCTCCGCCCCTCAGTACATCATGAGTCATCAGTATTTTGGGCTGGATTTTCTGGAACCAATACATAAGACTGTTTTAAGTTTATTTGTGGAATGTCTGGTTTACAGTCTGATCCGTCCTGAGTTTGCAGAGACACATTAACAGTTAGTTAGAGAGTTACTCTCAGTGATGTGCACTTAAGAAGCGTTTCACCTCCGGTTACTCCAGCGGGAATCTTCCTGTAATTAATGTGTGGTGTTGCTGTGGACCAAAGGCCCTGGAGAACATCAGTTCATGCTGTAATTATCCACAGACAGAAAGTGCATTCCACTTCCTCTTCATTTATTATGTATCTCTGCACTTGTAAAATCTGTTAAATGTTTGCTTCATTGTGTTTTAAAGCAGTGATGCACTACAACTGAAGAATATGTGGTTAGTAAGATATTCTTTATTCTGAATTAATACTTTTATTCATCAATGCTGCATTAAACTAATAAAAATTGAACAGAATTAGTTTTTTTAAGTAAAAAAGCAGAAAGTTTTCTGTAAGGGGAGGTTTATGTGTAGAGCGATAGATAATAGAGTTTGTACAGTATAAAACCATCAATGATGTCCCTACAATGACAGCTGATCAGACGTGTGTGTACAGGCTGATATTTAATTGGTCTTCTGCAGCTGTATTTGCTGTTTCAACAGACTGGAAAAACTCTCCATTATTTCTGAGGTTTTCAGCTGAAGCCTCCAGTGCTGTAAATGACTCTGTCTGCTCGAGCAGATTTCATAGCTTACAGAAATACAGATTTTATTGACAGATCAATCAAAATGACTAAATGATGAAGGTGTGGAAGCCAAAGATTCATAATGTTCATAATCAGAAAACACAGGGATGTTTCAGTGAAGATGATTACAGTAAATCCACGGAATAAAGTTAATCAGTGCTGAATATACAGTGAAGACTGCAGGGTCATGTACATCAGTGTGATAATCACACACAACACTTACAGCTGCTTTAACACTGTGTGTGTGTGTGTGTGTGTGTGTGGCCTTTGATCTGCTCTGACACTCTCAAACACGCTTCCCACAGCGTGTCACAGCAGAGGCCATGTGCTGTCTGCTGCTCACTGCCTTTCATCTGCCTGTGAGTGTGTGTGAGTGTGTGTGTGTGTGTGTGTGTGTGTGTGCTCTTGTTTTTGTATCATATCAGGACACAACTCTGTATGATGACATGGGTATGACACAGGTATTACAAGGAGAGGGTGACTTATGAGGACATAACAGTAGTCTTTTCCAGACAGATTTCTTAAGATATATAGTCAAGTATAGTGTGCAGATGATATGAAATTATATATTTTAATATGTTGGAACAATTATATTGATATCTGAGCAAATTGTAAAATTTTTAGACACACTAAATAATTTATTTTGCCCTATTCAATTTGGGTTTCATAAACAGCACTCTACGGAAACTGCTGTATGTTATTTAATTGAGCAAGTGCGATTAAAATTAGATAAGGGTGGGGTTATGGGTGCAGTGTTTCTTGATTTGCAAAAAGTTTTTGACACATTAAACCATAATATTTTATTATCTAAAGGAAACAATGCACCTGGATTAAAACACGTATATCTTCAACAAGACACTGTTCAACAGGGGTACCTCAGGGGTCCATACTAGGACCTCTACATTTTAGTTTGTACTTGAATGATCTTCCAGATGTTTGTCCTGATGCATTTATTCAAATTTATGCAGACAATATTGTTATTTATGTACATGCTAAAACAAATGAACAGGTATCACATCTGCTGTCATGACCAAAATCTCAGACTGTTTTACTCAGCGTTGTTTATCGTTAAACATCCAGAAAACTTCTTGTATGTATTTTAACATTAGAAAGATTGAGGAGGCTATACCAGATATATTAGTAAATGGTGAAAGATAACAAACTGTATCAGACTTTAAATACCTTGGAGTTATTTTAGACACCCACTTATCGTTTGAAAAGCATGATAAAAAATAGTTTGTACAGTTACACCCTAACTTTAAATTTAAATTTATACAGAGTCAACTTTCATCAGAAGCTGTAAGAGTCTTTCTGCACACACTAATATTTTCTAATTTCTCTTACTGCATTACTTCATGGTCACAAGCAGGAAAATCTACTCTTAGACCTTTACATAGTTTATACAAACTTGCTATAAAAGTGTTTGATAAGAAACCTGACAGACATCATCATTGTCTTATTTCAAAAACATAATCTCTTTACTTTTAAAAACTGTAATATTTTACAATTGAAGTTGATTGGATTGTGAATGATCTTGCAGCTCCACCTTTAAAGATGTTTTTTTCATTGCACAATGACAGCATACAGTCAAGAGCCTTGTTAAAGCTGCGGTAGGGAACTTTTGACGCTCTAGCGGTTAATAAACAGAACTGCTTGCGTCTTGCGGAAGAACATCGTAGCCGGAACTACTTCTCTCTGTTTATGTCTATGAAGAATCACAAAGGTACTGGGTTACTCCGTCGCCGTACCCCCGAAGCAATCTAAAATAGTCCGAATATAAACACTTATTATAGGTGCACCCTTTGTGATTCAGGACAAGCTAAAAACACGGTTTGGAAAATGAATTCATGGTGTACTCGCTTAATATATACATTTTTCTACATTTTGAACACAAACAAAGTTACGGACCGCAGCTCTGATTGGTTGTTTTTTACCGGGAGTGGTCTGTAACTGCAAATGGCAATAGGACACTGGGAGGAGCCAGAGGAGCTTGATTTTTACACAGATTATCTGTCTCATATTCTACTGTCAGAACATAATTAAAGGTTTAATAAATATGTAAAAAAAATTTTTTTTACAAAAGTTCCCTACAGCACCTTTAAGAGTTGACTGTGAAGCGCATTTCACATAAACTGATTTTGGACGATCAGCTTTTTCTGTAAAAGCTGTTAATAATCGGAATAGTTTAGCAGCTGATATTAGACAGTGTACTACCTTTGTGCAGTTTAAATTACATTTGAAAAGATTTTTAAAGGCAAGTCAGGTTCATGTCAAATACAGAATAAAAAAAATATGGTATTTACTATGGGACTCTTGCATTTGATGTCTATTTCCATCCCCAACTCCATTTCCCAGAATCCCATGCTTAGGGCTAATCACCACCTGTTGTTCCCCACAGTGTTGGGGTAGTTACTCAAAAAATTTATTTAGTTACCAGTTACTTTTGTAAATTGTAATGAGATTACTTTGCTAGTTACTGCATTTGAAAAGTAACTTCACTACTTTTTACTTTACTTTACTTTTTTTTAAAGTTTTTCAGGGAATTCTTTCCAAATTCCGTTTTCCGTTTTAATTTTTATGGATTCCATTTTTTTCTGTTTTATTTTTTTCTCAACTCCTTTTTATTGGTTATATTTAATTGTATTAATCAAAAAGCTTGTCTAATTAATTTAAATCATAACACTTATACATTTTCACAACAATTTATTAAAAACCTTTTTAAAAATTACATGTTTAGGGCCCTATGAAATGTTTTATTTTTTCTTCACCATATGTTTTATTTTTATAGCATGTGTAATTATGAAAATGTATAAAAACAACTTAACTTATTCAATTTTTCTTAAAATAGCCTTATGAAATGTTTTTTTTACCCTCAGAAATTCTGTTGTGTATTTAATTTCTGGTTATCAAATGTGTCACAATCATTAGATGGAGTGCCCATTAACTTCATCAGAGGGCACTCCACTCATCAACCACCAGATGTCACTTGGACACTAGCACCTCTCATACTGTTGCACCACACCCGAACTACATTCCCCAAGAGACACTGCATCACAATCACCTTGCCACACCTGCACCTCATTCATCAGCCAATTTCCTTGCCACACCTGCACCTCATTTACACACACATAAAAGCAGCACAATCACTCTCATTCACTGCGAAGTCTTGTTTAGCCTGTCTAGCATTTCTGAGCGGTTTTGCCTTGGGTTTGGTTTTTTCCCCGTGTCTGATCTTGGATTGTGTTACCGACTCTGATTCTCTGCTGCCTGCCCTGATCTCTGTTTGTTACCGTTAATGATTCTGGATATCCCTAACACACCTGACGCCGTTCCTGATTTCTGCCTGTATGACCATTCTCTTAATAAAGTTCTGCACATGGATCCGAACACCTCTGACTCCCTGTTACAAAATGAAGGTATAAATCATTCATTTAGATTTTCTTTTAAATATTGAAAATAAATGTTTTGGTAAATAAAGGGCATTTACTATTAAAAATAAAACATTTTAATGTTAAGCAGGAGATGCTTTAAAGCACGAGGTTTCCCCGGTAACCGCTGAAAAGAAAGCAGTGCTGAGCTCACAAACGCTGCTTTATCAGGCATATAACATACAAGTCTTCCTTCAGAAATACAGTGATATAAAAACACCTGTGTCTCGTTTTGATATTAAAACATATAAATGTGAGGAATTATTATTAAACTTGCAGTACGTGCTCATGTTTATTCAACAAAGCCTTTTGGAAAATCATCTAGTTTTAAAATCGTGGCGAGTCTCCAAAAATGTATGGGAAACCCATCCCACATCTCAACCACCTGAGCCCAAGTTCAGTCTACTCATCACCTTAACTTTAACTGCGTTTGCAGACTGCACCGCAGCCAGACCGACCGGAAGTTACCTTAGAGCGAGGCGCGATGACATTTCAGCACTTGACAAACGGAGAGCGACTCCTACGTAGCACTTGAAGCACAGCTGTGCGATTGCTTTACTTTCAATGTTGGGAAACGCACGTCAAACAATAACGAAGGATCGTAAAATTACTAGTAGAAAACACTCTTAAGCGCTAAGATTCGTTATCGGGAAACACGGCACAGAACTTTACACACAGACAAACACGGTGTAACGCAGGAAAGCGCGTTCCTATAGTCTCATAAAGTAGTTTAGTTACCAATATGCGTTACTTTACTTCATTACCCAAAAAAGTAATATAGTTACTGTAATCCGTTACTTTGTAACTCGTTACCCCCAACACTGGTTCCCCATTACCACTCTAAATTGTGTTTGGACTCTCAGTGATTGCAAAGTCTTGTTTAAATAATTGATGCTGTGCTCCATTCTCTTTAATAAACCACTGCATATGAATCTGAACGTCTCTGACTGTGCGTTACACAATTAAATACAGAACACTTTATTTGTAACGGGGAGCGATTTAAAGGCATATTGAGCTGCATGTCAGCAAAAACAGCACTTATAAACAAATATAGATAGATAATTAAATAACTCTATAAATATATATATATATATATATATATATATATATATATATTATATAACTATATAAAACTATTCATAGAGAATATAAACAAACATGTAAATATTTTAATACAGTAGATAAAATTCAGGGCAGGCAGGAAAAGAGTAAACAAATGTGTGTGTGTGTGAGAGAGAGAGAGAGAGAGAGAGAGATACGCACTTTGAAACAGCTCCTCTTAGAAATTGCTTGTAAATGTATAAATGATTACACTTCGGCGTGCACATGTGTTTGACCTGCATTTAATACACATAAAGAGCGATGAATCCCGCGGAGCTGAACAACACTGAACTGCATCAGAGAGACTCGAACCTGTGACGCCATGAATCTTCCGCCCCCTCCCTCTCTCTCTCTCTCTCTCCTCCCTCCATCCCTCTCTCTCTGCTTCATTAGAGATCATGTCAGGATGGGAGGATGATGAAGATGATGGCTCTCCGGGTTTCTCTCCGTGAGCTGCGGGCTCATCTTCTTCTTCATCACTGAAGACTGATAGAGAGGATGAAGAGCGAGTGACTGAATGAGCGCGCTGTCTGGTACGTGTCGCATTTACTCCTTCATCACTGTAATCACAGTTTCTCCGTGTTTCTGAGGAGGACTGTAACTGAATGATGGCTTACATAAGACAAGCGTTCGGTAATCTAAGAATCCTCTTCCTCCTCCTCATCATCGTCATCATCGTCTTCCTCGCGGAGGAGCAACAGTGATGAAGATCGTGGCTTCAGTAAAATATTTACGAGCTTCTCTCTTCTCGACATATGTGTTGTTCCTGTGTGTGGATCTGGCACCCGTGGGCTTCTGGATCCCGCACCGTCTCCATGGAAACCTTAAAAATCCCGTGGACGCGATCCTTCTCTCTCTCTCTCTCTCTCTCTCAGTCTCTCTCCCTCTCTCTCTGCCCCCCCCCCCCCCCCCTCTCTCTCGTGGGTTAATTGGTCCGGTTCTTCCTCAGACGGTTTAGATCCAGAAGGCTCAGGCTGTGATTGTGCCAGTGTTGTGTAACAGTCATGTAAGTTCTCATCCTCACGAAGCATCACAGAGAGCTGCAATCTTCCTCCTCTCAGCGCTTCTTGTGATGTTTAGTGAAGCTCGTCCTTCTTTCTCTCGGGCAGATCCTCAGAACGCTCTGGAGCAGAGGCCTGCATGTAAACCCTTGTATTTAATCAAGCATCACGTCTCCTACAGCAAATGATGCTTCGTGTGAATGAATCGTATGAATTCTGTTAACAACCAGTGAAAGATCATAAACTTAAACATCAATCATCAGGCTTTAAAAGTGTAAAATCATTAACAAATCACAAAAAAAAGCCATGAGTAAACACACCTTTATTTATATAGCGCTTTAAACAAAATACATTGCGTCAAAGCAACTGAACAACATTCATTTGGAAAACAGTGTCTCAATAATGCAGAATGATAGTTAAAGGCAGTTCATCATTGAATTCAGTGATGTCATCTCTGTTCAGTTTAAATAGTGTCTGTGCATTTATTTGCAATCAAGTCAATGATATCGCTGTAGATGAAGTGACCCCAACTAAGCAAGCCAGAGGCGACAGCGGCAAGGAACCGAAACTCCATCGGTGACAGAATGGAGAAAAAAACCTTGGGAGAAACCAGGCTCAGTTGAGGGTCAGTTCTCCTCTGACCAGACGAAACCAGTAGTTCAATTCCAGACTGCAGCAAAGTCAGATTGTGCAGAAGAATCATCTGTTTCCTGTGGTCTTGTCCTGGTGCTCCTCTGAGACAAGGTCTTTACAGGGGATCTGTATCTGGGCTCTAGTTGTCCTGGTCTCCGCTGTCTTTCAGGGATGTAGAGGTCCTTTCTAGGTGCTGATCCACCATCTGGTCTGGATACGTACTGGATCCGGGTGACTGCAGTGACCCTCTGATCTGGACACAGACTGGATCTGGTGGCTACGGTGACCTCGGAATAAGAGAGAAACAGACTAATATTAGCGTAGATGCCATTCTTCTAATGATGTAGAAAGTGCATAGAGTGGTATGGGAAGTGTTTCCGGTTCCTGAGTTTTGAGAACGTAGCGGACGTAGAGGAGTATAATGTAAAAGGAGCTCATTCAAATACTGAGGTGCTAAACCATTCAGGGCTTTATAAGTAATAAGCAATATTTTAAAATCTATACGATGTTTGATAGGGAGCCAGTGCAGTGTGGACAGGACCGGGCTAATATGGTCATACTTCCTGGTTCTAGTAAGATCTCTTGCTGCTGCATTTTGGACTAGCTGTAGTTTGTTTATTAAGCGTGCAGAACAACCACCCAATAAAGCATTACAATAATCTAACCTTGAGGTCATAAATGTAATTTCAGTAAGAAATTACTCGTCATCCAGTTTTTTATATCGACTATGCATTCCATTAGTTTTTCAAATTGTCGTTTCACCGGGCCGCAAGGAAATATATAGCTGAGTATCATCAGCATAACAGTGAAAGCTAACACCATGTTTCCTGATGATATCTCCCAAGGGTAACATATAAAGCGTGAAGAGTAGCAGCCCTAGTACTGAGCCTTGAGGTACTCCATACTGCACTTGTGATCGATATGATACATCTTCATTCACTACTATGAATTGATCAGAAAAGGGAGATTCGAGATCGGTGTATAATTTACTAGTTCATAGGGGTCAAGTTGTGGTTTATGTGGTTATGTAACACATTGCCTTAATTAGAAATGATCATAAACTGGAAAACTGAGTGATTATAAAGAGATTTGCACTATTTTAACACATGACAAATATTATGCTGCAAATAAGAATTTTCTTGTTCTAGTCTTGTTTCAGATTTTTTATTTATTTATTTATTTTTTGCATTTATTTTACGTTATTGCTTCAATTAAGAAAATGCACCTGCCAATGAGACAAGAATCTATATATATATATATATATACAAAAACAAGTAATTATTCTCAAGTAAATGTATCTTGCTTTAAGAAGACAAAACAAAACATTTTTGCTGCTGCTGCTATTAAAACATTTAGTGCACACTGCTAATAGTGATTAGTGGTGAAAGAAAGTAAGTTAAAGTATATGTGTGAAAACTAACCTGGAAAGAGGCGTGAGGATTAGGTAATGCTTTCAGTGAATTATGAGATTTATGAAAAATTAACCCAGAAATGCACAGTATGTTGTCATTTTTCACATAGTAACAGCGAAAAGTAAATGTAAAATATTGTTAGAATATCATGCGTGGTGTTGTTCTTCTGGATTATTTGTAGCAAAACATTCTGATCTGAAATGATTAGTTTCTGTCCCTGACCCGGAAGAGGCTTTGACAGACTCGTTATGAACGGCTCAATCTGGAGTTTCAGACTCAAAGGTTCCTCGCTGCAGATTTAATGACATGCATGAGCTGCTAATTAAATGAATGTCTATTTGAGATGCATGTCCTCTGCTGGTTATGATCATGGACTGTACATTCGATTGTCACGCCCTCGCCAGAGTCCGCAGAGCGTCAGAGAGTCTCTTGACCCGAACGCTTCTGGAACGCTGCAGAACGCTGCCACTTCACTTCGGCTCACTGTGAGCGCTGACGGACCGAGCCGTGTGTTGCCATGGTGACAGTGGCTCATGTTTCCCAGCGAGAGACAGAAAAACTCCCTGCTCCAGCAAACACAGCAGACATGCTCAGACTCTTCAGGTCAGCAGGATTTCAGCCGAAACAAGAGAAACCGGAAACTGTGTGTGAAACAGGTCTGACTCCGGTTCCAGCAGAGCAGCAGAAGTACACTCTTATGTAGTCACTTTGTCTTGTTTTCTAGTTTAAATATTTAAACATTCTTGAATCAAGATGAATTGACATGACAAGTAAAATGATTTATACTAGAAAACAAGACAACGTTACTATGTAAGAGAATCTTTTTATGCAGTCTTTGAACTTTCATATTTGAAAATCAACCTCAGTTATGTTTGACTTTAGGCCAGGGTAAATTATTTTTGTGTGTCAGTTTCTCTCACTCTCTTACTCACACACACACACACTCGCACACACTCTCACTCTCTCTCTCACACACACACACACACACTCGCACACACTCTCACTCTCTCACACACACACTCTCACTCTCTCATTTACACACACACTCGCACACACTCTCACTCTCTCACTCACACACACACTCGCACACACTCTCACTCTCTCACACACACTCGCACACACTCTCACTCACACACACACTCGCACACACTCTCACTCTCTCACTCACACACACACACTCGCACACACTCTCACTCTCTCACTAACACACACACACTCGCACACACTCTCACTCTCTCTCTTATACACGCACACACACTCTTACAGACACACACTCTGACTCTCTCTCACTCACACACACACACACACACACACATACTCTTACAGACACACTGACTCTCTCACTCTCACACACACACACACACACACACACACTCGCACACACTCTCACTCTCTCTCTCTCACACACACACAAACACACACACTCTCATTGAGATCAGAATTATTATTGTCTTCAATCTAACTGGCCATTTGTCATAATTGCTCTTTAGATTAACTCATAAACGAATTGCATTATATGTATATGTACATTATATATAGTATTGTATATTTTATGAAATATTGTTGAAGATCTTGAAGTCTGGTGTAGATGTTGTGAGTCGAGGATGCACGTTCTTCTAAATCAGAACAATGAAACGATGATGTCATCTGAATCGGTCTGATTTGATGGTGGTCTTGTGACGATGTGGAGTGTGTTTTAAAGGCCATGTGATGAAACCCTCAGATATTGTGAGCAGCGTTTGTCAATCATCTCAAGATTTGTTCTTGTTGTTTTTTGCGTTTTATTTCCTCGCGCCGCCCACAGATCTCCTCCAGCCCACCATGATGCTGGTTCTGCACCAAAAGCCCAGCGAGGTTGAAGAAATATGAAATATTTAAGGCAGCCTGTGCTCACAGTGACCTACTGAAGGACAGCGGGCTGTTAATCAATGCCAGAAATACAGGGTCCAGAGACTGCGCGGTGACGGACACAGCTCGCTCTTGTTCTCGTGGTGAGAAACGTGCGCTCGACTGGTGTTTGCAGTGTTTGTGCTGAGTCAGGCGGTGTGTGAATTACCCAGCATCCCTCAGACGCACGAGGCTCAGGTGAGCTGCTGTGTGTTCTGGTGTGTGTGTGTGTGTGTGTTTGCACAGTGTTTACGGCTGTGTTCAGCAAACACCTGTGAGACCAGAGCTCTGTGTTCAGCTCTTCTTCTTCAGGTCTTTGAGAGAGAGTGAACTGCACTGCAAAAAAAGTATTGTCTTGTTAAAATGACTTAAGATATTATGTCTTGTTTAATGTAAAAAAACTGCAAAATTATCTGCTAATGGGGTGAGAAAAATCATATTGTTTAGCCTTTGAATTAAGCTTATTTTTCTTACCCCATGGACAGATCTTTTTTTGCTTGTTTTAAACAAAAACTAACATTTTAGTTTTTTTTTAAAACAAGCAAACAAACAACACAATATCTCATTTTAGATGGGGGCAGTATTCCTCAATAAAGTGAATTGGTCTACTCTAGAGTAACAAAGGAGAAACGGCATAGTCTCTATGCTCCGCCCCTACTTTCACAACAACACTACAGCCATAGCCGAAGCCTAACTGTGCGTTCACACCGCCGGCGTCTAGAGCGTCAAACATCGCTCTGGCCGCTCTGCTCACGACGCTGCAGAAAGATTTGTGAGCGCTCAGACGCTCTAACGTAGATCAAATGCTTATTTTGTATTTAAAGCGGCCGCAAAGCAAACAAGCTTGTTGATCTCGTGCAGACTAACCACAAGGAGTTATAACCTCATTAAATATTGTTGTGGACGAAATATTAGGATCCTTTACTTAAAATGAACAATCTCAGAAACCTTGGTCCACGTATCACTTTTAATTTATTTTTTATGTCCCTGTACGTAAACAGGGACACATCATAGATTAATACAAATGCTAAACAGCAATAATCAACCTGTCCTTTATTCTGCTTGGGAACTAATGTGCCAACTCTCAAGCATTCACCGTGAGACACACGCAATTGACTATTTTCACACGCTTTCACGCCACACATCAATTTTTTCACGCACAGAAAAACCACGAAGCAAAGAGGACACGGAGACCAACAGACTAGACAGAGCAGGTTAGATATGATATAATAAAATGGGTAACGTTAAGTTATAGCTAATTATCAAATGCAGCTACGGTTAGCCATCGCTAACATTAGCACGTTTATCGAACAGCCTTCGATACATTGCTATGTTATAACTTCCCGAAAACAAATACACAAACATATAAAACAAACTTCTAGCGAAATACTAACAGCATCTAACTTACTGTTAGAAATGTTGCAAGTTCGGAGGCGAGCCTCATTTCTTTATGGTCCATCAGTTGTCTCCAGCGATTGAAAGCAGTGCCGATGTTTACTCTGATTCGGCTCCTTTTCTTATCGGATTTGATTTGTGATTCCGAGCGCGGTTGTTTCCCTGTAGCGGGTGGTGGTGGTAGGGGTCTCTTGCCAAGGGCTTGAGAAATCATTTCTCTCTCTTCCCTGAACTGAAATGAAGTACTGGGCTGTACTTTCCACATGATTGACATCAGGTTCAAGTAAACGCCCACAAGCCGTGCGAGTTATTAGTGTATTGCAGGTTGGCTGGTGGTTATGTTGCCCGCATACCGCCTCCCATGGCCGAAACTGGTATTACGACACCTGTCGGGCCGGGGCTAGTAATGCTAATGCTAATTAAGGTTGATATCTCTGCAGCACTATAACTTGACATCATCGCCCTTATTTCTTCTCATTCTTTTGATGCGTGTAGGTCATGTTATGGATATTTTTACCTCAATTTTTGCATATGGCACCTTTAATGTGTAATTGCATGCGTTGTTAGTGTGTGTGAGAGAGTGTGTGTGTGTGAGAGAGAGTGTGTGTGTGTGTAAATGGTGGTCTACCGCTTTAACTGGGTTAACTCTTATTGCCGTTTAAAGTATGTGGAGTTTGTTGTTAATGGTGGTTTTATTTGTACAGTTTGTACTTCCTGGTCTTAATGAAGAAACCTGCTGTGATCCTGCACTGGTCCTGATGATGATGATGATGATGATGATGATGATGATGATGATGATGGCGTGTGCAGTTGCATTCATGCATTCAGCAGAGGCGTTTATCCAGAGCATTTGTTCGGCTCATGATTGTGTGAATGTGATTGCGATGAAGATCTCGTTCTGTGTTGGTCCTTCATGTCGTCCAGCAGAAGCTGCAGCTCAAGTTTATTTACACTGTGTCCAGCTTCACATCTGAGACACCTGAGAGCAGTCCCACAAAACTGTACAATTATTTAAACCTGGTAAAACATGTAGGCCCACTTGAAGTACTAGTCTGTTAGTATTAGCTGGAAACATCAACAAATTGGCAGAAATATCTTATCAGCATTTACACACATGTGTAACGCTACACAAAATGATGGTTTGATACTTTGTCTTCAAATAAAATGGTGTCAACAATGCTGAGAAACACACTTCATACCGCAGTTTATGCAGTTTATACACATATAAATATACATATATGGCGCTTATTCAAAGAAACGTATTTCATTTGCTGTTAGACGAGCCTTTCTGCAAAATGGAAATACTGGTGTGAATTTCTAATCAGAGAATGATACAACTGTAAGATGTAAGTGTTCTAGTTAGTGACAGTGTTCCTGTGAGTGACAGTGTTCTAGTGTAGTGGGGGAAGTCGTGGCCTAATGGTTAGAGGGTTGGACTCCCAATCGAAGGGTTGTGAGTTCTAGTCCCGGGCCGGCAGGAATTGTGGGTGGGGGGGAGTGCATGAACAGTTCTCTCTCCACCTTCAATACCACGACTTAGGTGTCCTTGAGCAAGACATCGAACCCCCAACTGCTCCCCGGGCGCCGCAGCATAAATGATGAACACTGCTCCGGGTGTGTGTTCACAGTGTGTGTGTGTGTTCACTGCTCTGTGTGTGTGCATTTCGGATGGGTTAAATGCAGAGCACAAATTCTGAGTATGGGTCACCATACTTGGCTGAATGTCACTTCACTTACACTTACTTCAATTGTTCTAGTGAGTGACAGTGTTCCAGTGTTCAAGTGAGTGTTATAGTGTTCTAGTGTTAATATGTTCTGGTGTTGTAGTGTTCCAGTGAGTGACAATGTTGCAGTGTTTTAGGGTTCCAGTGTTCTAGTGTTCTGGTGAGTGACAGTTTTACAGTTTTCCAGTGTTCTAGTAATAGACAGTGTTTGAGTGTTCCAGTGTTCTAGTGTTCCAGTGAGTGACAGTTTTCCAGTGTTCTAGATCATGATCAAGCTGTCTCACACAAATATAATTCTGTCCTGTGTGCTGGTTGACGTGTTTCCATCTGTGATGTGTGCTGCGATCATATTTTGAGCTTTAACTGAGATCAGAACGAGTGTAGGACACGAGGGGGGGGGGGGGTCTCTGTAGCTACTTTTGGACTCAATCAATATGTGCTGCAAACGCATGTTGATCCTTTCCAGCTCTCAGAAGGATTGCGCTCACACCTCGTCTGTGTCTCAGAGGTCCGTCGCTGCCGTCATCACTCACAGCTACAGCTGCTCTACTGTCCATGTCTGTCTCTGTCTGTCTATCTGTCTCTGTCTGTCTGTCTCTCTGTCTTCTGTGTCTGTCTGTTTCTGTCTCTCTGTCTCTGTCTGTCTGTCTGTCGCCGTCTCTGTCTGTCTGTCTGTCTGTCGCCGTCTCTGTCTGTCTCTGTCTGTCTCTGTCTGTCTGTCTGTCTGTCTGTCTGTCTGTCTCTGTAAGTCTGTCTCTCTGTCTCTCTGTCTGTCTGTCTGTCTGTCTATCTGTCCATGTCTGTCTCTGTCTGTCTCTCTGTCTGTCTGTCTGTCTGTCTGTCTGTCTGTCTGTCTGTCTGTCTGTCTATCTGTCTGTCTGTCTGTCTGTCTGTCTATCTGTCCATGTCTGTCTCTCTGTCTCTCTGTCTGTCTGTCTGTCTGTCTGTCTGTCTGTCTGTCTATCTGTCCATGTCTGTCTCTCTGTCTCTCTGTCTCTCTGTCTGTCTGTCTGTCTGTCTGTCTGTCTGTCTGTCTGTCTATCTGTCCATGTCTGTCTCTCTGTCTCTCTGTCTCTCTGTCTGTCTGTCTGTCTGTCTGTCTGTCTATCTGTCCATGTCTGTCTCTCTGTCTCTCTGTCTCTCTGTCTGTCTGTCTGTCTGTCTGTCTGTCTATCTGTCCATGTCTGTCTCTGTCTGTCGCCGTCTCTGTCTGTGTCTGTCTGTCTGTCGGTCTCTTAGCCTGCCTGTCTGTCTGTGTCTTAGCCTCTCTGTCTCTCTGTCTGTCTCTGCCTGTCTCTGTCTGTCTGTCTCTCTGTCTGTCTGTCCGTCTGTCTGTCTGTGTCTTAGCCTGTCTGTCTATCCGTATGTCTATGGTAATGTGCTCATTGTCTCCAGCATCAGTCTTTGTCTTCTAAATGGCTTCATGAATATGAGTCTCTCTCAGTTATTGTTCAGTGTTATTTATGTCGTGTCCATTTGGCCGTCCGCTGACACAAAGCATGCGGTTTATTCTCTGAATAAATATGAGTGGATCTGAATGAAGCGTTAAAACATACATCAGTGTATGTGTGTTCATTTTGTCTCCCTGTGGGTTGTAAAGCCGGTTGTCCAGCTTGCTAATGGATCGATGGCTGCAGAGAGAGACCGAGAGAGCTAGAGACAGACACACAGATGGGCTTGTTTTATCAGGGTAATATAATCTTGTCACAGTTCTGTTCTGACACACCTGTATGTCTGCGATTCCTTTTCATCCTGAGCAGGTGCACATGGATTCAGAGCTGTAGAGCATCTGTTTTTCTCTTGAGTGACCAGAGTGAGACAGGAACAGGAAACACACCACAGAGAGACACATGTGAACATGACTCAACATGAGACAGACAGAGAGAGAATGAGAGAGAGAGGGAGAGAGTGTTGGGCTCAGGTGACGGCCGTTTGAGAGAGTTAATTAATCACATCAGTAAATGTTTACACATCTGTGACACACACACACACACAAACTCACACACACACACATACTGAGCGTCTCAATGGATTCTCTTTTCTCATGCGACCTGGATTATTTGTGCCTGAAAATTTCCAAACAATATTTAATCTCATCATTTCCTATGATGAAGTTATGGCTGAATTAACTGTGTAAAGCCTGATATATGAAATTATTATCTGATAAATGAACAATTATTCTGATGCTTGTGATGTAAATAAATTAGATGTTTATAACAGCAGATGCAGCAGATACTGACATAAAATGATCTAAATATCAGTTGTAAATATCAATCTCCAGTAAATTGAGATTGAAATGATCCAAACATATAATGCAATGCAGTCCAATGATGATTGAGAGATTACTTATAATAAACTGATTTAAGTGGGGAAAAAAATTAGATGATTAAGCAAATGTTTTGAACACTTTTTTAAATGTATAATGGGTTATTAATAGTCTCTTGTGTGATGAATTAATGAAATCACAAATGGAAAGAAATCAATAAATCAGTGATTTCATGGTAATAGTGTTGATGAGAGACTTACAGATGCTGGTCACCACTTTATCAGCCGTGTTGAATCTGTGTTGTCATAAAATAAAACCATAATGAGACCGTCGTATGGAATTATGGGTAAGGGTCAAAGGTCACCCTGATGGCTTCAAATGTTTAACTCTAAGTTATGATAAGAAGGATCAAATACACTGAATGCATGATGTTATGATTTCAGTAAAATCTAATTGTGGTGCAGGGTTCAGTGTTTTATTCTAAATAACTCTTTAAAACACAAATAAATACTGGGAATCAACAGAGACAGACTGAGACAGAGATAAGAAACAATAATTCAAATTAAGATGAATAGAATTTAATTAAACTGCCATTAAAGGGTTAATTAAGCATGATGGAGAGACAACACTTTCAGAGAAAGAGTGTGTGTGTGAAGTTCAGAGTGTAAATAGGTCATCTCACACACAGGTGAGTGTTTAGGACTGAATCTGTGTGATGTTGAGTTCATGCAGGTGTCGTTCTGTGCGTGTAAACTCTACAGGGACAAACGCTGCAGTATCGCATGTGTGAAAGTGTATCGAAACACTCGAGTGAGTGTGAAGCAGCTTTACTGCAGTGTTCTCAGCTCATATGATCTGCATTCACTCTCACAGCGCCGTCAGTTCAGGTTTAATGAGATGTACCTTGTGATGGAGAAATGTCTGTCTGTTTATACTCTGAAACAAACATCTATTCATCTTCTGTCCTCTGTGGCGTTTGGTTGGTAATCTTGATGTGAAACACGGGATATAGCTGAAAACTCACAGCTGACTCAGTGAATCATTTATTCAACCAATTTGTTCAAAAACACAGATTTATTTAGAAGTAAATGCACGACTCTCTTTATTTATAGATGCATGACTCACTTAGCTTATTGATTGTTGTTCATAGACATGTGACAGTTAATTCTACTTTTGTTTTACTTTGTTAGGTAATGTGTCAAATGTAAGTTACTCAGTATTAAATTCTTTATTTCAGGTACTATAATATTAAAGGGATATCAAACCACACTCATCTAGCCCTGTGTGTGTGTGTGTGTGTGTGTGGTGTGTGTGTGTGTGTGTGTGTGTGTGTGTGTGTGAGTCAGTAATCAGAGATGTGAGCTGCTCTCTGTGTCTCTGCTCAAGGCAACGCTCAGGACGTGAAGTGACATGTGAACTGACATACACGTCCCTCCCAAAGCGTTTCGGCTCTTCCTCTTAAACGTGCTGTCACTGGAGATCAGAGTCTCTCTCCTGAGCATCAGGCTGCATTTCTCTCCTCGTTATTCTCCTGTCGCCTCCAGTCCAGCTGCTCTTCAGTCCACAGGTCACTTGCTGATCACCTGATCAATAATATCATTAGTCAGCCGCTGTGTGTGTGTGTGTGTGTGTGTGTGTGTGTGATGCACTGCCAATTGAATTACCTGTCTATCTGTTGTCTGTGTTGCTGCCAGTGACTAATGACACCAGAATTAGTCTTCAGAGTCTGTTTGTCTCTGAAGAGGAGGAGGATATTGAGGTAAAGATGAAAATATCATTCAAATATGAAAAGATAAGGAATTCATCAGACAGCTTTTTATTACATTCAGAGTGCATTAGTGAGTGAGATGCGTGAGGTCAGAGTTCATCAGGTCAGAGCTGATGGACGAGCGATAGAATCTGGTCAGTTCGGATGAACGTTCAGTAAAACTCACCGGTGGAGGTGTCTGCAAAAGTGTGACGGGAGACTTCATTTTGACAAAAACACACTCATTGTGGTGCTTTCGCTCAACCTCCAATGAAGTCCAATGTGATGTTATAGTGCAGTAAAGACAGAGGTACAGTGGTGGCCAAAATGATTAGAACACAAGTATTCTCAGCAGCTAAAAATGGATTCAAGTCAGTTATTTCTATCTTTTGCTGGAGTGTAGGAAATATCAGTTTACATTTCCAAACATTCATTTGGCCATTAATTGTAATAATGCAGTGAGATGTGTGTGCTTCACACAGAGATGTGATCTGATCATCAGTCTGTCTGGAGTCACATGAAGAAACAGAACACACTGAGACAGACTCAATCCAGAACTGTGTCTCCGAGACGCTTCAAGAAACTTTCCTGCAAAGCTCCTAAACAACTCTGCCCAAGTGCACCGAGGACAAAAGCTGATTGTAATAATAAAAACTCCATAATCATCGGGAAGAAGGAGGCGGGAACCAGAGCACAATCAAATGAAACTTTAATAATCACAAAATAAACAAAACAAGAAGAAAAAACCTGGGGGTACCCTCGAGACTGCGCACTACTCCCCCCCCCCCCCCCACCGCTCACGGGGACCTGCGGGAACCTGGGGGTAGGACAGACGAGGCGAGAGAAAAGGAGATGGAAGGAGGAGCGACAGAGACGAGAGAGAAAAAAAAAATCTGGTTCCCAGACGCACTGCTGCTCGGCCCTCCACCAGCTGGGTGATCTCCTCCGCGGTGCCTGGCGGTGGCACTGGACGGCCCTCGGCGGATGGCACGACACTCCTCCGCCGCCCGGTGGACGGAGACGGCTCCTCCGATTTTGGGCACCCGGCAGAAGTCCCCCGTTCCCTGCTCCTCCCCATTCCGGCGGAGGGCAGCAGGCTCCGGCCCCCTGGCGAACGGCGCCGACTCCTCCGCTCCCTCACGGGCGGCCGGCAGCGAGCTCGCCTGTCCCCAGTAACTCGCTCCAGTAACTCGCTAAATAAAAAGCAAACACAACTAAAGACAGACGAGTTTTATATCCTTCCATCTCCTACGTGGGACTCGAGACCGGTGGTGGGTCGCAGGTGTAGCTCATCTCCAATCACTACACCTGGCCTCACTCCTCGTTCCCACGTCTCTCGGCCCCGCCCACTCGTCAAACTGATTAACTGGTTAGCTTTAGTTAATAGAAGTTAAATGATGAAGAAATTCTATTTATGACATTATTTTTGACATAACTGCCTTAAAACCATTTTTAGCTGCTGAGAATACTAGTGTCTTGTTCATTTTGGCCTCCACTGTAAATGTCTTTGGTCATGCTCCGTGTTTGGAGGACTGATGGGCTCACACGCGTGTGCCACTGCTCACTGATCCTGTCTTTCTCTTTCTCTCTCTTTCCAGAATCTTACAGAAATCCAGATGGAGCAGGATGTCGAGAGCACCGTCACGGTCCGACAGCCCAAGCTGCCCAAGAAGACATGGGACGACGTCCCCAAACCTCTGAAGAACAGGGAGCGTGTCAAGCAGAAGATCCAGCGCTACGTCCGCAAAGACGGCAAGTGTAACGTGCATCACGGAAACGTGCGGGAGACCTACCGCTACCTGACAGACATCTTCACCACGCTGGTGGACCTCAAGTGGGGGTTCAATCTGTTCATCTTCGTGCTGGTTTACACCGTGACATGGCTGTTCTTCGGCTTCATGTGGTGGCTGATCGCTTACATACGAGGAGATCTGGAGCACATAGGAGACAATCAGTGGACTCCTTGTGTCAACAACCTCAACGGCTTTGTGACGGCATTCTTGTTCTCGATAGAGACGGAGACGACCATCGGCTACGGCCACAGGGTGATCACTGACAAGTGTCCCGAGGGCATCGTGCTGCTGCTGGTGCAGTCGGTGCTGGGATCCATCGTCAACGCCTTCATGGTGGGCTGCATGTTCGTGAAGATCTCGGAGCCCAAGAAGCGTGCAGAGACTCTGGTGTTCTCCACCAACGCAGTCATCTCCATGCGCGACGGACGGCTTTGTCTGATGTTTCGTGTCGGAGACCTGCGGAATTCACACATCGTGGAGGCGTCTATTAGAGCCAAACTGATCAAGTCCAAACAGACCAAGGAGGGAGAGTTCATCCCTCTCAATCAGACGGACATGAACGTGGGCTACGACACCGGAGACGACCGGCTCTTCCTGGTGTCTCCGCTCATCATCTGCCACGAGATCAATGAGCACAGCCCCTTCTGGGAGATCTCCAAAGAGCACCTGGCCCATGAGGAGCTGGAGATCGTGGTGATCCTGGAGGGCATGGTGGAGGCCACAGGTACGCCACAGTCATTTTATTGTGCTCAGAGATTACATTTACACATAGCGGATTTGGCAGATGCTTTTATCCAAAACATTTTTTATCACTTGCATTGCATTAAAAGTGTGCATTGGATCAGGCATTTCTGGAGATGTGCTGTACTGTTTGAACTCAGAAATTGCAATTACAATTGCAATTGTAATGCATTTGGCTTTTATGAAAAAAAGTTGTGACATTTGCCAAGTATGGTAACCCATACTCAAAATTGGTGCTCTGCATTTAACCCATCCAAGTGCACACACACACAGCAGTGAGAAGTGAACACACACCTGGAGCAGTGGGCAGCTATAGATCCAGCACTTGGGCAGCACCCCGGGTTCAGTGTCTTGCTCAAGGACACTTCAGTCATGAGTATTGAGGGAGGAAGAGAGCACTGTTCAATCACCCCCCCCCCCCACCTACAACTCCTGCCAGCACCGAGACTCGGACCTATGAACCTCAGGTTACAAGTCCAGCTCTCTAACCATTAGACCACAGCTGCAAGTGATTTATACAAAATCACTTGCATTAGATTGCAGGTATGCAGTGGATTGGTTCATGCATTCCCTGGGAATCAAACCCATAACCACATTTGGGACACACTTTTATCCAAAACTGCTTACATTGCATTGAAGGTGTGCATCTGATAAATTAATTTATTCCCTGGGAATCGAACCCATAACCATGCTGTTTGTAGAGGCATTCTGTCCTGTTTGCACTCAGAGATTACATCTACATGTAATGCATCTGTCAGATGCTTTTCTTTCTAAAGTCACTTGATTTGGAGGTATTCAGTGGATTGGATCATGCATTCCTTGGGAATTGAACCCATGATCATGGCGTTTCTAGAGATGTGTTGTACTGTTTGCACTCAGAGATTACATTTACATATTATGCTTTTGGCAGATGCTTTTAATCCAAAACTGCTTACATTGCACTGAAGGTGTGCATTTGATCAGTTCATGCATTCCATGGGAATCTTTCCAGAACCTTCCAGAAGTCCAGATGGAGCAGGATGTCGAGAGCACCATCACGGTCCGACAGTGACTGGTTTGCTCTACTGTTAGGACTATAGGATGTCCATTGCACTCAAATATTACATTAAAAAATGCATTTGGCAGGTGCTTTTATCCAAACCCATTTGCATTGCATTGGAAGTATACATTTGATCCGTTCATGCATTCCCTGGGAATCGAACCCATAACCATGGCATTTCTAAAGAAGTACTCCACTCTTTGCACTCATATATAACATTTACTTTTACATTAATCCAAAATTGCTTGCTTTGCATTGAAGTTGTGCATTTGAAGACTTAACATATAAGCTGGGAATCGAACCCATGACCTTAAAATGGATTTGATCTACAGGAAGTTTGTTGCGTTGAATAGGAAAAAACTCCATAACTGACCATATTAAGTAGAACTCATACTGAATGAGCAATATCAGATGTCTAATTCCCATCATTCCCTGGAAATGGCGTTTCTAGAGCTGAACAGTTTGCAGTCAGAGATTACATTTACATGTAATGCATTCGGCAGAAGCTTTTATCTAAAGTCACTTGTGTTCCACATGGCTCAGGGACTTAACATGAAAGGGAGATGACACAGCGGAATAAGTTCAAACATAATAGTTATCATGACAAAATTATTTAACCATAAAAACAGTATCAGTAGTGTCAGTCAGTAGAAATAGCAAGTGAATGGATGCACAAGGTGAAGAGTTGTCAGTGCTAGTGAATGGATGCAAAACAGCATTATGTCACAAAATTGGAGCATGGCTCTGGCAAACTGCCCAAGCTACAGCTAAGCAGCGACGCTAACAAACTCTTCCACGATGTTTAAATAAGACCCACAACGAGCATCAGGTGCGCTCAAGTCACGCCTCAATCACAAAACCTCCACAGAAAAGAAAATACACCCAAACCAACACAACTCGATCATAACACCCCCCCCCCCAACTTACAATGTGTTTAATATGTTTAATCGTCGAGTCATAAGGCTGTAAGAAAGATATCCACTGCATTGAGCGTTGACTAGAACTCAGTAATGAGTGAAGGAAGGGTTTAGAATAGATGACGTAACAACTGTGATCAAACAGATAAATGGGACAACAAATGATTTTGGATAAAAGCATTGCATTGAAGGTATGCAGTAGATTGGTTCATGCATTTGCTTCTCTGTGGACTGCACACGGAGAGTAAGTGTCTCAGCTTAATGTTCTGTTATTTTGAGACTGAGCATAAATTACTTTAAAGTACTAGTGGCACATGCCAGTGTTTGCATGTGTTTATGTGTGCTATCGCTAGTTAAGAAAAGTTTCATTTTTGTCACGTTATAATCACTGCATCATTCCCAAACCTCCACTCGAGTGATTTGACAGGTTTCCTCACCTGGCGTAAAGGTTAATTTGTTAATTCTGTCTATATTTTCACACGTGACTAATCGAATCAATGTTAATTTCATATTGTGGTGTTTGAATTAGTTTACGACTTTTATTTTAGTGACTAATTAGTCAGTTCAACGAGTGTATTTATAGTAATCCTCCTATCTCTGGTCCTCACTGGCCAACTAGATGACCACAAATCTGAATAAATCATAATGAATAAATGATCTCTTCATTGATGTGAGGTTTGTTCGGAGGACAATATATGTCTGAGATAAAACTATTTGAAAATCAGGAATCTGAGGGAGCAAAAACATCGAAATATTGAGAAAATCATCTTTAAAGTTGTTCAGATGAAGTTCTTAGCAATGCATATTACTGATCAAAAATGAAGTTTTGATATATTTACAGTAGGAGATTTACTAAATATCTTCATGAACATGATCTTTACTTAATATCCTAATGATTTTTGTCATAAAAGAGAAAAGTATAATTGTGACTCATACAGTGTATTGTTGTGTATTTCTACAAATATACGTCTCTGATACTGATGACTGCTTCTGTGCTGCAGGGACACAAAATGAGTGATTTTTTTAAAATAATTGTTCAGTAAATGGTAAGATTTTCAGTTTTCAGGTGAACGATGGCTCTAACAGCATCCCAAGAGAAAGACTCTGAATCAGGACTCATGATATACTGTAAAAATAGTGCCAGATCAATACTCAGTGGCGTATAAATGCTCTGTGTGCCGGGAAATATCCCAGAACTCTCAGTGTAGTGCAGTACTGGAAACACGTCAGATGAGCGTGACGTGACCTCGTGTGTCTGTGATCCTCTCTGAAGGATGAGCAGCTGCTGTGTGAGATGAGCAGAGACAGGCACGTGTGTGTAGAAGCACTGCGGTCCATTCAGAGGAGTGTGTGACGTAACACCTTTAGAAGACCAGCGAGCGTCTCACACTTTCTTTACTCCTCCGCTCTTATTTGAAGATTAGCAGCGACACACATCAGAACCACACGGATCCAGTTATGTGGTTCTCTCAGTGCAGTGATGCTTGAACTGACCTGACCTTTACAGGTTTGCTGCAGATAATGGTTTATTAGAGCAGATAATCACAGTCTGTCTGCTTTTGAGACGTGGATGTGATATTTGAATTCAGTGCTTCAAGAGAAGTGAGGCATTTTGTGAGCAAGTAGTTGAAAAAACTGTGTAATAAACACTGCATTTTCCATAAAAACATAAGAAATGATTTGTTTTCATGGTGAGTTTAAAGCAGGAAGAGAGAGATGAAGTGTGTGGTGTGCAGATTGTGCTTTAGTAAAGAGTTGAGGGTAAATACGGTTGTGCTCATAAGTTTACATCACAATCTGCAAGATGTTTATAACTTAAGAAATAAGAGGGATTAAACATGTTTTTAGTAGTTGTTCTTTTAGTGCACAGATCTCTCCACAGATGATCCTGTGGAGAAGTGAACATCTTCTGCTGGTTGCTCACATTTGTATTCTGCACATTTGAGCTCTTCCCCACCGTGAATGCATGATGTGAGCTCCATCTGTTCACACTGAAGACGAACGAGAGGAAACACACCATATATAAAGAACGAGGGACATGATCATCTGTCAGCTCAGTTATTATCGGGTCTGTGGAATAGATGGAAACGTCTGCGCTTGCTAATTCCTTTGAGATTTTTCCACTGTTTCTAATGACCTTGGAGACTGATTTCAGCTCCTCATTTTCTATGAGCTGCAGTTCAGCGTTAAAATAGTCTGAGATAAAAAAGGAAAGTCGCGCCGCACAGCCGCTGAGAAACGCTGCAGAAATGGAGGATCTTCTAGATACAATTAGGCAAAAAAAAGAAGCAGCATGTCTTCTTTCTCTGCGACTGTGATGCTATTTTGAGGGTTTGTGAGCACGTTGCCATGGCGACGGCACAGCTTTAGGAAAACCCACTGACATTATATAACCACCTTATCTAAACCGGAGTGTTACTGTTATTATGATTACTGGTGTTATTTCTGTCATCACTGCGGCAGGACTCTCAGTCCGTCTCGTGCTCAGTACGAAGCAGATCACGACACACAGAAGGCCGTGTGAACTCTTTCAGACGCGTTTCCCTGAGAGAGGAAGAGAGAGAAGTGTTCTTCAGGATAGACTGTGGTTCTAGAGTCTGTCGAGGGTGCTCACTGCTCAGGGCATGACCTGTTGCCATGGCGATGAGGACACGTGTCATCACAGGACACATGTCGACAGGGACGCGCTGTTCAGCTTTAAAGGGGTCATATGTTCTGCTAAAAAGAACATTATTTGGTGTAAAGAACGTACAGTTTATGTGGTTTAAGGTTCAAAATACACATTATTTTCCACATAATGTACATTATTCTTTCTCCTCTATGCCCTGCCTTCTGAAGCATATCAGAAGCATATGTCAAGCTATCCAGTGCGTTGTGATTGGCCAAATGTTTCAAGCATCTGATGGAAATGTTACGCTCCTCAACATATACTGTAATGGCGTGTCCCGGACAGAACACCAGCGTGACAGGACAAGAACAATAAAACCCATTACAAACGAGGCAGTTGTTGCATCCAGTGGGAACATAATTACTGATTATAATGACTCATGCTGTCTTTTTATGCTTTGCTTTGCATATCACACCGTGTAAACATAAAACCATGTCTGCACTTGTGATTGGAGAAATACAAGCTACTTTACTCTACACTGCTCAAAACTCACGTTTGAATCATCAGTGGCCAATCCTTTACATATGTAAGCCTACTTACATACCAGGAGTCAGAAGCACCAGACTGTACTATCAAAGAGTGAGGAACAGCCGACGGATTCTACGAAGGAGCAGCCGGAGCTTGCAGCAACCACGTGTGACTGAGGTTCACAGTTCAGTGGTGCGTGGGGGAAAGTGGGTGGGGGGGCAAGGTCAGGAGTGAGTTCAGCTTCCTGACAGGCTGGTGGATGAAGCTGTCCTGGCCTGGAGACTCCGCAGTCTCCTCCCTGATGGCAGCAGGCTGAAGAAGCTGTGTGATGGGTGGGTGGGATCACCTGTGATGCAGAGGGCTTTGTGAGTGAGACGGGTTCCATAGATGTCCTGGAGGAAGGGGAGAGAGACACCAACGATCTTCTCAGCTGCTCTCACTATGCGTTGCAGAGTCTTTCGGCAGGACGTGTTGCAGGCTCCATACCACACAGTGATGCAGCTCGACAGGATGCTCTCGATGGTGCCTCTGTAGAAGGTGTACATGATGGGGGCCGGGGCTCTGGCTCTCCTCAGTTTGCAGAGGAAGTAGAGACGCTGTTGTGATTTCTTGGCCAGTGCTGCGGTGTTTTCAGTCCAGGAGAGGTCCTCTGTGATGTGCACACCCAGGAACTTGGTGCTGCTCACTCTCTCCACAGTCGCACCGTTGATGGTCAGAGGAACGTGCTGAGTGTGCTCTCCTGTAGTCTACAACAATCTCCTTCGTCTTCTCCACATTCAGAGAGAGATTGTTGTCACTGCACCACCCGGACAGGCGGCTCACCTCGCTCCTGTAGTTTGTCTCATCTTTGTTGCTAATGAGACCCACCACAGTCGTGTCATCCGCAAACTAAATAAAGAGGTTGGAGTTGTGTGATGGTGTGCAGTCATGGGTCAGCAGAGTGAAGAGGAGGGGGCTCAGCACACATCCTTGGGGGCCCCAGTGTTCAGTGTGATGGTGCTGGATGTGTTGCTGCCGACCCGTACTGCCTGAGGTCTTCTAGTCAGAAAGTCCAACAGCCAGTTCCACAGCGAAGTGTTGAGCCCCAGCTGACTCAGCTTGTAGATGAGCTGCTGAGGGATGATTGTGTTGAATGCTGAACTGAAGTCTATGAACAGCATTCTGACATATGAGTCCTTTTTGTCCAGATGTGTGAGTGCTGAGTGGACGGCAGTGGAGATGGCATCATCGGTCGAGCGGTTGGACCGATATGCAAACTGGAAGGGGTCCAGGGAGGGGGGGAGGGCAGACTTGATGTGGTGCATGACTAGCCGTTCAAAGCACTTCATGAGGATGGGGGTAAGTGCAACAGGACGGTAGTCATTGAAGCAGGATGGAGATGGCTTCTTCGAAACTGGAATGATGGTGGTAGTTTTAAAGCATGTGGGAACAACAGCCTGACTCAGTGAGATGTTGAAAATGTCTGTGAAGACATCAGTGAGTTCTGCTGCACAGTCTCTCAGTACACGCCAGGGATGTTGACAGGGCCCGGAGCTTTGCGGGCATTGATCCTGCTGAAATATCTCCTCACGCTGTCTGGGGTCAGTGTCATCACCTGGACACCGGGAGGAGGTGGAGTCTTCTGTGCAGTGGTGCTGTTTTGTTGCTCAAAGCGAAGGTGAAGGTGTTCAGCTCGTTCAGCAGAGAGATGTTGTTGTCACAGGTCCGTGGTGGGGGCTTGTAGTCCGTAATGGTCTGTATCCCCTGCCACAGGTTCCTAGTGTCTCTGCTGTCGCTGAATTGATGGACTGTGAACACAAAAACATATTAATCAGATGTAATCCAGTTTATTGACCAAAGAGCGTACATTACCCAATAAGATGGTGGGGATAGCTGTCTTGTGTGGGTTAACCGTTAGTCTAGCCCGGATACCTCCGCACTTACCCCTCTTCTGTTTCCTCTCACGCCGCTGTGGGCGAGATGATGGTGAAGGCATCCGGAGCAGACCGAGATCACACAGCTCTTCAGCGTGCACGGAGTTCAACTCTAAAAAAGTGGTTCTGCTGACATCGAGCAGAAACTCATAGCTGTATGTGCGCTTAAGGACAGGTAGACGCCATGAAGACATACAAAAACACTGCGACACAAGACAAAAAACACTGTTCTGATGGGAGAGAAGCCGCTGTGTGTGGACGCACCGCCATCATCCGGGAAGGAAGAGCGCAAAGTTGATGTATTTCCTCAGCAACCAGCACAGATCAGCTCCAGGCATGATGAAGTGGATATCATGCTCTTTTGGAAGACTATACAAAAAAGTTTAGCTTTCACAGTGGAACAAAGCTTCTCCATGACACGGCGGCAGCCGAGACGCCCAGATGTTTCCGTGAACATCTGGGCGGTGTTGTGCAAATATTCCCAGTAGGGCTGTGCGATATGGACAAAAAAAACCTATCACGATTTTTTTTATCAATTTAGTGATTTCGATTTTAATCACGATTATGTCATAAATGCATTCAGTATAATTTTTAAACATATTTCCAAAAGAAAACCAATGAGAGCTTTATCAAATGTCTCTAGAACAGACATAAGTCAAAATAATCACTAAGTAAAGATGTCAAACAAAATGTCTAGACATATGGATAAAAAATAAAATAAAATAAAATAAAACCGTGTTCAGGGATCTTTTTTTTTCTCTCCATGCATTGGTCATAAAGCTCACTGTAGCGGTACCTCAGGTGTTATATGTTTTGCCCAATATATTTATTGCCCAAGGGTCACGTACTCCATCTGCAGTGCGTATACAGTAATTTATGTGTAAGAAGCAGCAACGAGAGTGCATTAATGTAACGCGAAAGCACATTAAAATAATGTGCGAGCGCGAATCTTTCCACTTGCACCAGTGATGCGCGGGTCAATGCCTACTATATAAATGACAAAGGTTTAATTGGCATTTTTATTTCAAAGGATCCGACCCAGTGGCGTAGCCTAAAAATAGATGCAGAATTATTTTTTATAGTCTCAATAAAAATTTTTTACTAAACTTGGGCTATTGTTTACTTAGAATATATATATATATATATTTATTTTTTTCGCGACTTGGTTGATTCAGATCGGCACTTCGGAGCCTGTTCGCGACTCGGTTGATTCAGATCGGCACTTCGGAGCATGTTCGCGACTCGGTTGATTCAGATCGGCACTTCGGAGCCTGTTCGCGACTCGGTTGATTCAGATCGGCACTTCGGAGCCTGTTCGCGACTCGGTTGATTCAGATCGGCACTTCGGAGCCTGTTCGCGACTCGGTTGATTCAGATCGGCACTTCGGAGCCTGTTCGCGACTCGGTTGATTCAGATCGGCACTTCGGAGCCTGTTCGCGACTCGGTTGATTCAGATCGGCACTTCGGAGCCTGTTCGCGACTCGGTTGATTCAGATCGGCACTTCGGAGCCTGTTCGCGACTCGGTTGATTCAGATCGGCACTTCGGAGCCTGTTCGCGACTCGGTTGATTCAGTTCGGCACTTCGGAGCCTGTTCGCGACTCGGTTGATTCAGATCGGCACTTCGGAGCCTGTTCGCGACTCGGTTGATTCAGATCGGTACTTCGGAGCATGTTCGCGACTCGGTTGATTCAGATCGGCACTTCGGAGCCTGTTCGCGACTCGGTTGATTCAGATCGGCGCTTCGTAGCATGTTTGAGATTTTTTTTAAATTCAGATCTGGACATCGAAGCTGGAAGTGTTTGTCAAACAGTTAATTGATGATAAATGAATATTTGGACTTGAGGCTTTTTTTTACCTGTCGATTCAGCATGTACATGGACCCACACACAAAGGTGGACACACTCTAGAAGGGTGGTATGCAGCAAAACATTTTGGCGCCCCCCCCCCCCCCCCCCCCAACCAGCTAACTAACAAGCCGCTGTTATATATATATATATATATTTATATATATATTTTATTTTGGTGGCACAGTTCAAATTTTCACAGTTCGGTTTGTTTCACGGATAAAGAGTCACATTTGGGTACAGTTTGGTATGTGCTATGTTTATGGAGAAACTATAATTAAAAAAATTTAACTACGAGCAAGAGCAAAGATAAATACAATAAAGAGGTCTAGTATTAGTTTTTAGGTACAGAACTTTAATAAAGTAATCAAATGTAAAACAGCATCGCATATTTGACTATAAATTAAAGATTGTTCTTTATTAAAGTTACAAAAGCTTTTTTTATTTTTATTTTATATATATATTTTTTAGATATTCTTTTTTATTAAACATTTTAATTATTACAAACAAAAACATATTAAAACAAAAACACAGCACAGGAAATAATTCACATATTCATGAACATGTGAACAATTTACATACAGGATTTCATCATATGATTGTACCTAAATTTTATCCAGTTTTTGTTTATGACCGTTTAATCTTTAGACACTTAAAAATATTCTCCCATTTTTTTAAACAGGTGCGATTTACCATTGCGACAATATCTCAATCTTTCTAGAGTTACAACTTCAGATATCATAGATTTCCACATCTGAGTAAAGGGGACATCACTACCAACCCATTTGACCATTATAGCCTTTCGAGCTAACATTAGGAGAAACTGAACAATCTGTTATAAAAGCTTTTTAATCAAGAGCAGTGAGTGATTTCTTTGTTGTTGCTGTTCGATTAATATAAAGACTGTCACTTTAAGAGAATGCACAGATAAAGTGGCCTACTTACCAAGACGGGCATTTTGACTTATTTTGTCTGAATTTTTCCGTTTAAATAAAATTCTTCAGAGAGAGCTTGTATTTGCGGGCGTTCTGAGGCGCGGGTTTTGTGCGCTTCGGATGAGCGCATGCACACATCTACACACTGCGCGCGCGAGCTGGCGTCCTCTGCCTCTTAAATGTTTAAACTGACAAAGCTTATGCCGCATATGGCGCATACCCACTTTTTGCGCCACTGGTGCCAGGTAGGGTGACCTCCCGTCCCGCGTAGCGCGTGCGCGCACAGCGTTTGAGCCCAATACATGCCTCCCACAATTTGAGACTGTGTCACGCATAATCAATGCTTGCTCAAAAAAAGTTGGTCGCTCTATCTGGAGTCACCAACCCGTCGATCGCGGTCGACAAGTCGATCTTGGAAGCATTTTAAGTCGATCGCGAAGATTTGTCAAAATCTGAGAAAAAAAGGTGTGAGCCTCCGCTGACTGCGCGCGCACCTCCCGAAACAGATGAGACATTTATACTTGACACAACTGCTTTAGACTGAAAACCAGACCATACAACTGATTAGACGCGGGTGCCGGTGTGATGAGATGTACTAATATCCGTCTGCTCGGGCATGATTGTTTTAGGCCTGTAAGTGATTGATTATTGAGGTAATAGGGATGGCACGGTTCGCTGAAAAAAAAAACCCCAAACCGTTCGGTTCACCACATACGATTCGGCACGCGCTTTAACTTAAATCTGACAAAGCATCTGTAATATCATCTGTAATATGTCTTGCTATAAATGGCACGGAAAAAAACAGGGTTCAGCTAATAAATGTTTCTGTTGATGCATGCGCATTCTGGCTTCTCAGACATTACAAAAACATGAAAAAAATATCTATATTGAGCAACTAGAATTCATTTTAATCCTATAATTATATATTATAATTTATTTAAAGTGAATAAATTGTAGTGAAAAATAAACAAAATGAAATAGCTAAAGTTCAAAATTATCGTATTTGGAAGAAAATAATTACATTTAACAATTAACTACATTTTGACACGACCTGCAAATAACCACTAGGAGTATAGTTGGACGGAAGCAGTGTGACAACAATACTATCCCATAATTTTGCACAGTAATCTGACAATAAATGTGGCACACCCAGATTTTCATATGCACACCCAGAGTCTCTTTTCTGGCTACACTACTGATCCGACCGACAGCGAGCCGAATATCATTCAAAATATTTTTGGATGACTCGTAACCGCGGGCACCCGCTCATTTTGGATCAACCCGCGCATCACTGACTTCACTTGCGCGCAGATTTCCTTTGCTCTGTTATCAAAACCAGATGCGCGTGCTCAGATCATTGACTGTATAAGGCTCAGATACATGCTGACTTACAACGTGTCTCCTCTCATTCAACCCGTGTCCTGTGCACTCACAACTCTCTCTGTGCTCACGCGCAAGATATTAAATCTTTTCACACCTTTCTATTTATAACCTTTTCTTTTCTCATCTTTTTACTGCGTGAGGTGTGAACGTTCTGATCCGTTAACATGGCTCAAAAAAACATAAAGGCTGCGCATCACAGACAGTGTGTGAACCTGGAGTTGCAGTCTGCTCTCAGTGCTCGCTCTCGCGCTCCACAGGTGCGCTGCATCCTGATTGGTTCAGATCACATGCTGCAGGAGGTCAGGGCCGCGGAAAATCGCGCACACTCAAATCGCGATTTTATTTCGATTTCGATTAATCGCACAGCCCTAATTCCCACACAGATGTGGGGGGCGTGTCTAAACTAGGTGTTTTAGGGGGGGGGGGGGGGTGCAGGGTCTTAACTTTGATAAAGAATATCTCTTTGGGTTTGTGACTTTAGTCTTTGCAACTTTACAGATCTTCTGCATGCACCAAGAGCTTCTAACACTCCAAAGACAAAGAAAAAATTGCATCATATGACCCCTTTAATGTTGTTCTGCTCGTCGTATAGGTTCTTTGTCCAGCTCTGTGTCGTGTCCTGAGTCACAGCGTGTGTGTGTGTGTGTTTGTGTGTGATAGAGCGAGAGAGAGAGAGAGAGAGAGCGTGTGTGTGTGTGTGTGTGTGTGATAGAGCGAGAGAGAGAGCATGTGTGTGTGTGTGTGTGTGTGTGTGTGTGTGATAGAGCGAGAGAGAGAGAGCATGTGTGTGTGTGTGTGTGTGTGTGTGTGTGGTTTGGAGGGTTCTTGATCTCGGGCTGCTGTCTGCTGATAACGATGCAGTGAATGCGGCTCTCCTGTCAGCAGCGCAGGACGCAGGATTGGGTTTAGAGCGTTATCTCACACCAGATGAATGAAAGTTCTTTAGCAAACTATGTCCAACAAACACACTGTGCTCTCGCTGACGGACTCTTGTGTGTTCATGAGCACAGCTAATACAGTGGAGGCTGATGAAGCGTGATGCAGCTCCCGCCATGACTCCACAATACAGAGCGACTCTGAGACACGCGTTATATAAGCGTGTGTGTGTGTGTGTGTGTGTGTGTGTGTGTGATAGAGCGAGAGAGAGAGAGAGAGAGCATGTGTGTGTGTGTGTGTGTTTCTGAGCTCTGAGAGTGCAGGGGGAGATGTGTTCACAGATGTGACAGTGTTTGGAGTGTGACTGGAGACAGTGACCTTTGAACCCTGGAGTCGCTCAGTGTTGTGTCACACATTTATTCTGCGTCTAATGGAACAGGAGTGTGAAGAGGTTTACTACTCTTCTGCTCTAAGCTTCTCCATCACATCTTGTTTTCTACATTTATCTTTATTCATCTGACAGACTCTTGACATACAGCAGAAAGTATCACTTCATACTTTTTTCTGAAAATGAAGCACATGCTGATGGGTTTTATATCCATGGGGTGCTTTTTTTGAAAATGTTTTGGGTAAATATCCATGCTGCATTTAACACTCAACAGAAAAGACTGTACATCTATCACCATCAAATACACTGAACGCTTGTTGTTCTAACCAGATCTCTCTCTGTCACACACACATTTATTAACACACACACAGACACACGCACATATGCACACACACACAGACACACACACACATGCACACACACGCACACGTGCACACACACACGCGCACATATGCACACACACACACACACACATGCACACACACACACACACTCACACACACACACACACACACACACACACACGCACATATGCACACACACACACACATGCGCACACACATACACAAACACACACTCAAGTTCACAAATACACACACACACACACACACGCACACACACATGCACACACACACTCACACATACACACATACATGCACAAACACACACACACACGCGCACACACACACACACACATTCTTCACTCATTATGTGAGTCATGTCACAGTGGTGTGCTGAGATCGTCAGGAAACCGTTGTAAACGAGATCGAAAGAGAGAATGAGTTTCTCTCCAGCTCAGCATCATCACTGACTGAAACACTGGCTGTGTTCGACATGGCATTCTTGCTTACTGCACACTGCCCAGTGCACAGTGTATATGGCTCACTATTTTTTAAAGAATAGTGTGTGAAACAGTTTACAATAATCAACAAGTGTTTCAGAGTAGTGTGCTAAAGTGTTGTCACAGAACATTAATTCAGCTGCTGAGGTTATTACATCACAAATAAATGTGCTAACTATTCTTTTTACAAAGGCTTGTTAATTAAGGATTCATACTAGTAAACAATGCTATATTGCCCAATTGAACTCATTTCATAATTAATGGACTTTACATACTGAGCAGATAGGTGGTGGATATTTTATTTTTCAGTACTGTAGTACATGGTGCAATAACATAGTGTGTTTAAATGATGATAAATTAATGCAAATTTAGTGGGACACAAACCTCCCTACACCTTAATAACACTGAATTATTATTTATATTATTATTTCAAATTTTCTAATATATCCTTTATTTTCTGAATAAAAGGTGACATCTTTTGACTTGATCGGAAACAATTTATGTCCTACTTGTGATATTGTTTTTAGATACGCAGCGATATTTAGTATTTTACAGTAACATGTATAAAAGTGTTTTATAATAACTATTCCTCGCCTCCAGTTCACTCACACGTTTGAAGATGAAACATTACATGGAGTGTGTTGCATTCTGGGAAACAGTGTCTCATGCAGTGTCTTGAGATGCACACATCAGACTTCATCAGACACAGAACATCCTGTTCCTCTTCACGGTGCACACGCAGCTCAGTTCATTTCCTACATGTATTTCAAATATAAAATATTATTTTGTCATGTATTTGATAGAGTTGATGCAAATGGCTTCATGTGTTCTATCAAAATACTTTAGTGTTCTGTATTTTTGGTGTTTTAAAATGCTGTAAAATACTTTGTAAGAAGTCTACGTGATGACATCATAAAACGATGGCCTCTGATTGGTTCCTGCTCAGTAGATTGCCCAGACTTGTTATTTAATGTGTGTGTGTGTGTGTGTGTGTGTGTTCGTCTCAGGCATGACGTGTCAGGCGCGCAGCTCGTATGTGGCCAGCGAGATCAAGTGGGGCTACCGCTTCACCCCCGTCCTGATGCTGGAGGACGGTTTCTACGAGGTCGACTACAACAGCTTCCACGACATCTACGAGACCAACACTCCCAGCTGCAGCGCGCGAGAGCTGGCGGAGATGACGGCGCGCTCTCGTCTTCCTCTGACCTGGTCAGTGTCCAGCAGACTGAGCGCACAGGGCCTGAGGAGCAGCGAGGACGAGGAGCTGCTGGAGAGGAACGGAGACCTCGCCAACATGGAGAGCGAGTCCAAAGTGTAGGAGCACACACACATCTCTCCTCGCCTCTGCGCCGCCGGACGCTCAGCTGAGGTCAGAGGTCAGAGGTCAGAGGTCAGCTCAGGAAAGCGCCCCGAGGCGGGACACGGACCCCATCTCACGCGCTTTTTCTCTTTTTCTCGCCCGGAAGGATGTGCGCGGGCGACTGCATGGTTCCCGAAACCAGTTTTTTTCTTAAAGATAAGAAATGATATTTTCAGATTTTTAATTCAAAGATTAATTCCTATAAGTGTATATGATATAGATCTATTCTAGGGCATTTGCATTTGTATTTTTTGTATATATCTGCTGGGTTTGAGATGTGAGGTTGTTTGATACGACACAGAGTCGTGTATTTTGCCTTCTGGGATAGCGAGAGTCATATTTATCCACGCATGTACAGACGGTCCTGTAGTGGACTGACTGAGAGTTTGAGGACTGTAGGCCATACTAGAGCTGCTGCATGGGACTGTGTGTGTGTGTGTGTGTGTGCGCTCCAATAACCTTCCTCAGCCATGACCATTCTCTCCCTTTGCTCTTCCTTTAACTCATAATCATGATTGGATGAAGAAGCAGAAGTGCAGACGTCTGCGTGTGTCTGTGTGTTTCTGTTCGTTCAGTCGAACCGCAGCAGCAGACGTGACACACATCAGCCTTCAGTCGCACACGAGACCAAAGACCGAGCCTCATGTCACTAACGAACACCTCACGATTAACGATTACAGACACGTTAGATTTAACGGCAGTGAGAGCGAGGCTGTGAGCTCGTCGACAATCAGTTATCAGTCACGTTCATGATCCTTCAGAATCACTGACCTGGTTGTGTAGTGTGAACAGAATCAATCAAAGGATCTTTATTTATACAGCGCTTTTAACAATACAGATCGTGTTTAAGCAGCTTTACAGTATTAACTAGGAAATAATGCAGAAGGACGATAGCAAACACCTCATCATCATTAAGTTCAATTAAGTCGAAGAAATCACTGTAAATAAAGTGTCCCTAACTAATCAGCAAAGTCAGATTGTGTGGAGGACTTTAACTCTTTACCTGCCAAACATGAATCACTTTCACAAAACTTTCATGGCCCCCAGAATATTTTGAATAAATATCTGAACATGCAATATTTAGTCTTTTAGCAGAGAATGTCAACATAAAAGAACAACGCCTCTGCTTTTAAACTTTTTTTATCAACACTTTAAAGTGAGCAAGTTTCATTAAACTAAAATAAAAAACTATACTGAACAAAAAGCTGAGAAAATTTGTATTTTTGTCAAAGACTATGTCTGGATCAGATTTATATCACTGATCAAAACACAGATGAAGTCATTAACACACCAGACTGAAGCACTTCTCTGATTGGGTCACTGTAGGCAGATATAATGATTCACCTTTAATGATCAGAAGATGTGTGAGAGCGCCTCCTGCTGTATAACAGTGAAAACACAGGGAACTACAGCTTCTCTCAAAGTTATGAACATGTTCTGTTAGGAATATTAACAGTTCATTTGTTCAAAGTTATCTGGTGTTTCATGACATCCTCAAAACTGTGGCACTGGAATTTGATTCATTCATTATTCATGGGAAGTTTCTCCTATAATGGTTTAGTTGAATGTTCATCGAACTTGTTTTTAGTTTTTTATGTTTTTGTTTCAGAATGTTCAGAGAACTTTTAAAAGTAACAATTCAGTAATGTTTGCAAAGTGATAAAATGAAACATTTTGAACATTTAAAAAGCATTAAGAAGTAACACTATCATAACTCTCTGGTAATCTCAGCCTAATGTTTTTAGACCATATTTTTGTTAGTTGTCATTAAACACGTGTCCTGCTGAACAGAAGAACACACTCGTGATGTGCAGGGATGGATCTCTGTTTGGACTCATGTGATCAGACTCTCAACAAATTGAATTAGAAATACAAAATGAGTGTTTTTATTGAATAAATGATGAGGTGATATGTTTATGATGTGTTTAGAGCAGTGAGCTGGAGTTCTGCAGCCTCGTTTTCATTCCATCGAATCAGAATCATTACAGCCAGCACTCGCCTGCTCCATCACATGACATCACATCACAACACATGACATCACATGACATCACATCACGTGACATCACATCCCATGACATGACATCACATCACGACATCACATGACATCAAATCACGACATCACATGACATCACATAACGTGACATGACATCACAACATCACATGACATCACATGACATCACATCACATGACATCATGACATGACATCACATGAAATCACATGACATCATGACATCACATCACATGACATCACATGACATCACATCACAGTCTGTGGAAGCTCTGTCCCACTGCAACTTTTCAGCATACTATTCAGAATTGGTTAAATGTGAGGTTGTTTTTGTTTTTGTTGTTAAAATTCAGATAGTTTTCTCACATTTGTGTTTTTGTGTGTATATGTTTTCTTTTCTTTTTTTTCTTTTTTTTGTAAAATTCAGATTTTTTCCCCCCCATGTTGTTATTTTCTATCTCAAATCTTGGACTTGTTGTCTAAGAATTGTTAGTTTACACCTCACAATTCTGACCATTTCTTTGATAATTCGGGTCTTTTCTCTCAGATGAGCGGGTTGAGTCACTCTTGTTTTATTCTGTGGTGGACTGGAGCTTCCACAGCGGTTTCATCTGTACCTCGTCGGTCTGGAGGAGCTTCAGACAGAACCAGACGAGCTCTTTCAGAGAACGTGTCCTCCTGTAATCCTCAGTAAAGCCTGGAACATTCATTTGATGAAGTGCCCTTTAAAGTGCCCTGCTGATACGAAGCCATTCAGACACGTCTCGCGTCACACCAGATCCAGGACGGACGGCATTCCTTCATTTCTGTTGAGAAATATGAAATCAGGAATATGAACATGAACATTTAAATGTCTTCGGATCCTTCTCTAAAGCTTATTTCACAAGCCATAATATGGTACATTATACAGTGTTTATTCAGATTTAGTGCACATACAATAGCGATTCATTCTGATTTTCTTGTTGATTTAGATAATTACTCTGTGTCACAAGAAGCTCATCAATAAACCATATCTAAACATTTCTCTCGGAGTGGTTTGAGTCCTGTGTGAATGGTGTGTGATGTTACAGTGATGATGGTTAGCATGTTTAATTAACACACGCATGTTCACTGTCCCTGCAGGAGCCTTCTCACAATCTCCTGCCAAACTTCTCCAAAGTTATCAAATAGTGCTCTTCCAGTAACATTAATAGAGCCTTCACTCAGTGTTATCTGCTCTTCAGTAATGTTCTCCAAACATTAGCACAAAAACATTATTTATACATATATATATTCATATGTTTTTAATGTAACATTCCAGTTGGACTTCATCTAATGATATTAAATGTTAATTGTTTCAGAGAACATTCAAAAGTAACATTCTTTAGTTTGTGAAATGATACAATGTAACGTTCCCTCAATGTTCACACAACTACAACATTTTTTAAACAACGGCTGTTTAAATGTTCAGAGAACACAGTGAAATAATGTTTTCATAACCTAATGTGAATGTTAACGAAAGGTTCTTATAATGGATTTGTATCAGCTGTGCACGTCTAACAATCATAATGATCATTAATCATAGTTAAACTAACCCTGGCGTCTAAACAGAGATTAGTTCTCATAACTGAAATAGTGACTTGAGTGATGAGTTTTAATATTGCACAGAAACAGCAGCATGAGATCTCTCCTCCAGACAACATTTAGCACTTTACAGTTTTATTTTGTATTCATTATGTAATCCAGCAGCAGCAGGAGTCTCAAACTTTGTTTTATTTTTTTTAATTCACTGCCTAAAACACAAGATGTAAACCTAACACATTTTTAAAAATTGTTTAAGTATGCATGCGTGATTTTGGCATTGATGAGGGCATAACAGCAGATAGAAGACGTTTAATTGTTGTTGCATGGGGCAATTTATTAGTGTGTGATGTTGGTGGGATCGTGTCACACTTCTATAACATGAACTCAGTAGTGAGCCGAGAGCCAAGCGTGTTCAGGAAACACATCGGTGCATTTGAGGAAGCGCTGTGGATCCACGGGAACGAGACGAGCAGAAACACTGCACCATCAAACACCAAACACACGTCTGATCCCAGGAAGATCCTCCGCTGGGGGCGGCCTTAAAGGGACAGCTCACCAAAAACTGACATGTTGATGTTCCAAACATGTAGGAGTTTCTTCTGCTGAACATACAAGATATTCTGAAGAAGGTCTGAAGCTAAACAGATGATGGTCCCCACTGAGGGAAATACAATGTTCTTCAAAATACATTTTTATGAATAAGAAACCCATGCAAGTTTAGAGCAACTTGAATGTGAGTGAATAATGATGACCTGTCCCTTTAAGAGTTTCATTTCTATGTTATTGGAATTTCTGTTAAAATCTAAACACAAATAAAAACAGAATTGCTCAACATGGGTTCCATTTAATATTAATAATAATAATAACAGTATAGAGTTTAAAACAGGCTGGATGATTGATAACAACAGTGTGTGAATAACACATAGACAATTCTAGACTGTATAGAAGTCAGCTGCTGCCAGAAATGTTTAGGTTGAATCAAACTGGCTGTACAACTTAAATCATATCAAGTTCAAAAATGTTTTTTTTTTTAAATAAAAATCTATGTTGTCGTGACTTCTTCATCATGTAATTGTTTTGCAGTATAATGAAAGTCATTGTATTCTAATACATTAAACACACATAAGAAAAGCAGCAGTTTTCCTCTGTGTGGTGAGGTCACAGGGTCATGGGGTCATAGGTCAAATGACGGCTGGTCACATGACTGTTTGCTCACGAGGGTCAGTGTCTGCAGGAACACAGGTCTGTTTCACCTCAGCTTGAGGTCACAGAGGTCACAGAGGTCACGGTCTAACCACACACCACACATCAGGAGTTTGAGGAAGACCTGAAGCTCTGCTGAAGTGCTTCGTAAGTAGATCATAGCTTCAGTGTGTGTGCGATGCTCTGGAGACACAGCACAGGTCTGTCCAAGGGTCAAGGGTCACCTGACGGTCAGATCTCAGGCCTGTCACGAGGATGATGGATCTGATCGTCTAAACCTTGAGCAAACACATCACTGCGCGCCAGGATCCAGGAAGAAGACACGGTTTACTTCACTGATGGGAACGTCTCGGAGTCTGGGAATGGCTCCGTCCTGATCCTCGTCCGCACGCTGACTCTTGGCGTAGTGATCTACACCACAAATAATGAACAAGAAACCCTTTGATTGAACAATGCCCGATGATTAAAATCACTAGTGAACTTAGTACAAGCAAGTGAGAGCAGAAGTGTGATTATTAGCAGGATATGATGTCACCTGTGATGTTGTGCACGGATGCGAGCGGAGCCGTGTTCATCAGATTCACCCCGAACAGCAGCACTAGACAGGTGCTCAAAGTGACCAGCAGGTAGATGGGTGCCGCCAGAGCCCAGTATCTGAAACACACGAGTGCGGGACATCAGCCTCGGCTCATCAACACATCAACACATGACCTGCATCAGATCCACTCACTTCTGAGGCCAGTACGTCAGTCCAGCCGAGTGAAGCCAAGTGTCAGGAACCACAGCCCAGACCACATACAGACCTGAGCGCACACACACACACACACACACACACACACACACACACACACACACACACGCACACACACACAGATGATAATCTGAACTGAAGTGAAGAATGATTCTGAAGTCAGTAATCAGTCTAGAGTTCTTCTGTCATGTTAACGCTGTCTGCTTTACAGGGGTCAGAATTATTAACAGTTGAAAACATTCATCAGAAATTTGGGAAAGTAATCAGAAAAGGTCAATTTAAAATGTAACAAATTCAAATGTTATATCCAATCAGTTACATTTTAATAAAGTAATTGAAATAGTTACACTTCTAGCTTGTAATCTGTAACTTGATACATTTCCAAAGTAACCTTCCCAACACTGGATAGATATATGTAGGTATATTATATACATATATACATGACAGTTAAATATTAACGTCACAGTTAAAGAGTTCGTGCTAGCCGCAGATGAAGGAGAGACGTACAGAAGACGAGCTGCGAGCCCAGAAACAGCACGAAGCCGTAGATGGCTCTCTCTGGCAGAGGAGAAGGAGAGTTCTCCACCATCATCAGCTCTCAGCTCCAGAAAACAGACACTACCGAGTCTAGAACTTCAGAAATAATACTGACTCGGAAATAACTCTTCTCTGCTGCTGCGTCCTCGATCTTCTGCGCAGGCGCGCCGCCTAATGCTCAACACTGCCCCCGCGCGGCCTGGAGACACTCTCTCTCTCTCTCTCTCTCTCTCTCTCACACACACACACACACACACACACACACACACAATACTAAATGATGTCAGGCTTTATTTTATATTTGCACACACAATGAGTTTGAAAGTGAAAGTCATGACATTTGCCAAGTACACCCATACTCGAGACTGGTGCTCTGAATTTAACCCTTCCAAGTGCACACACACACACACACAGAAGTGAGAAGTGAACACACACACACACACAGAGAAGTGAGAAGTGAACCCACACCCGGAGCAGTGGGCAACACCCAGGGTTCAGTGCCTTGCTCAAGGACACTTCAGTCATGAGTATTGAGGGAGGAAGAGAGCACTGTTCATTCACCCCCCATTTTTCAAAACTCTTCAGTTCTCTTAACCAAATTTCTTCTTGAAACAGCAGTTCATTTCACATTCACACTGCACTTAAACTACCAAAACACTTCATTAATGTCCGAAATTCAACTCGTTCTGCCAAGACACCAGCAAAGGCTTAGATCAAACAAGCACAGCTAAAGACAGAATTGAGGGAGCAGCTGGTGCCCTTTCCAGCCAGCAGAGGGCGCTGTGTTGATTCTGGACTTCAGTTCCCATCAGCCCTTTCTCTGATGTTCCATTACCTTCAGCTGTGGATCTTCACCTTGTTATCTCAAAGTGAAAAACTAATGCTTTTGTAGATTTTTAACTATATGAAACTGGTTTGTATTTTTTTTTTTTTTATACAGTAATTCAGAATATTGCAATGGAATAATGTAGCAAATTTCTGTCTTATTCATTTTTGTGTTGTGTTAGGTTTTTAACTCAATCCTAACAGTTGTGTAAAGCAGTGTAAACTGGATTGAAGGTGCATAGTTTTGCCGTTGTTTAGGGTTAGGTGAGTAAGAACACAATTTGTCTAGTTTGTTATTGAATGCATTTTGTTCCAAAGTAATGATAAATGATCCACAGTTTACCCAGAGACTGGTGTGCTTCTAACGGAGTGTAAAAAACTAAACAAGAACCACTGTAAGGAATGTGCAGATTTACAAGTGTACAGTTTGTGTAATTTACAAGTGTACAATTTTCCAGTTCTGTTTATGAAAGGATCAGTTATGATCTGTGAATATAAGCTAATCTATCACTGCCCCTCACAGAAAACTCAGCATTTCTACATTCTCAAAAAACACTTTGTTACTTTATTTTAAAGCAGTTTTACACACCAGGATGTCACTGAAGGGAAGTTTCTGGAGAGTTTCTCAGATGAAGGTTTGGATTCTGGAATCCACTGCTGATTCAATACGAATCCTTTCAAGTGGTTTATTAAGTTGTTCATAAATATTATTCTTCAAAATATTAAATGATTTGAAGGACTTCCCCATGTGAAACTTTAACTATATAGAAGTACACACATGTCCTTGGTTTGAGAAATTAGAAAATATTGTAGAATATTGACTCAGACCTCTAGCTGCATGGGAAGAAGTACTTCATATCTCTGGATGTTTTGGGAACGTTCCTGATTAGACCTGTGTTTGAACAACTCAGCCTTGAAGAAGCTGTGTTTTGTGTGTGTGTGTGTGTGTGTGTGTGTGTGTGTCAGTGTGTGTGTGTGTATGGGTGTGTGTGTCAGTGTGTGTGTGTGTATGGGTGTGTGTGTCAGTGTGTGTGTGTGTGTGTGTGTGTGTGTGCTCTTATTTTTGTATCATATCAGGACACAACTCTGTATAATGACATGGGTATGACACAGGTATTACAAGGAGAGGGTGACTTATGAGGACAAAACCCATGTCCCCATTTTTCAAAACACTTATAAATCATACAGAATGAGTTTTTTTGAGAAAGTAAAAATGCAGAAAGTTTCCTGTGAGGGTTAGGGTTAGGTGTAGGGTTGGTGAAGGGAGATAGAATATACAGTTTCTACAGAATAAAAACCATTACACCTATGGGATGAACACACTTTACACAAAAACAAACGTGTGTGTGTGAGAGAGAGATTGTGTGTGCCCGTGTGTGTGTGTGTGTGTGAGTGTGTGTGTGTCTCCGTGTGTGTGTGATTGTGTGTGTGTGTGAGAGTGTGTGTGTGTCTCCGTGTGTGTGTGTGTGTGTGTGTGTGTGTGTGTGTGTGTGTGTGTGTGTGTGTGTGAGAGTGTGTGTGTGTCTCCGTGTGTGTGTGTGTGTTTGCAGGGCTAGGCTTCAGTGAGATGAGTTTGCTGTTCATTCTTGAAGAGACACGTCTCGTGCGAACCCAGATCACACTCATCATTGAAGGTATGGCTCTGAACTATATGTACATGTGAGTTTATCAATTCAGAATTCTTTAAACATGAAGTAATGATGTCGTCAGTGACCTATGTTAGAGAATAATTTACTTCAGCATGTTTTCCTTCATCTTATCTGCTCCTGTTGTATATGATATTAAGAAGAACTGGTAGAACAATATAAGTGTTCTTTAAACCTAGGCTTCTAATAAAGATCACATCGATTTTTTATTTTAAAAGGAGTTTATTTGACTTTATTAGGAATTATTTATTTATTTATTTATAAAATATTAAATGTTAAAAATAAAATATCTCACAAATCCAACGATTTTCTCAGAATTGCACCGAATTGTCATTTCATCTTACAAATACCTCTTTTTTTAATAAATGGTGTTTCAGTTTTTCTTGATTGCTAGCATACAATTCATGAAACATTTCACCACTTTCTACACACCAGTCTGTGTAAACTTCAGAGTTACAGGTCAAATCACATACAAACCTGATTCCAAACAAGTTGGGACACTGTACAAATTGTGAGTAAAAACAAAATGGAATAATTTACAAATCTCATACAATTATACTTTATTCACAATAGAATATAGAAAGTGAGACATTTTGAAATGTCATGCCAAATATTGGCTCATTTTGGATTTCATGAGAGACACATTCCAAAAAAGTTGGGACAGGTAGCAGTAAGAGGCTGGAAAAGTTAAATGTACATATAAGAAACATCTGGAGGACCAATTTGCAACTTATTAGATCAATTGGGAACAAGATTGGGTATAAAAAGAGCCTCTCAGAGTGACAGTGTCTCTCAGAAGTCAAGATGGGCAGAGGATCACCAATTCCCCCAATGCTGTGGCGAATAATACTGGAGCAATATCAGAAAGGAGTTTCTCAGAGGAAAAAAAAAGAGTTTGAAGTTATGATCATCTACAGTGCATAATATCATCTAAAGATTCAGAGAATCTGGAACAATCTCTGTGTAAGGATCAAGGCTGGAAAACCACACTGGATGCAGTGACCTTCTCCTCAGTCCCCAGACGTTTGCAGACTGTTATAAAAGAAGAGGAGATGCACACAGTGCTGAACATGGCCTTGTCCCAACAATTTTGAGATGTGTTGATGACATTAAATTAAAAAATTTTCTCAGTTTAAATATTTGATGTCATCTATGTTGTATTCTGAATAAAATATTGAAGTTTGAAACTTCATCGTTGCATTCTGTTTTTATTCACAATTTGTACAGTGTCCCAACTTTTTTGGAATCGGGTTTGTAGTTTAGTCAAAACATCTCCACTTTTGACCCCAGCTTTGGCCTCATGACACATTTTTACACTATTTCACTGTCTAGAGAACACTAGTGAGACAACACACATCGGAATATACCATCAGTTACTGTAAACAAATAAATCAATATTTCGATTTGCTCCCTCAGATTCCAGATTAGTTGTCTCTCAGCCAAATATTGTCCGATCCAAACAAACCATATATCAATGGAAAGATTATTTATTCAGCTTTCAGATTATGTAGACATTTCCGTTATATTTCTTTATGACTGGTTTTGTGCTCCAGGTGACGTTTGTATGTTTATATATATCCAATCAAAATGCTCTGAAGACATCTCGTATTATAGAACGGTAGTATATTGTGTTTTTTTATTTTCTCAGTTTTTCTCTCTCCCATGTAGGCCATTACAATAAATGTTCTATGTTTTGTATTGAATTATATTTCTGGAAAAAAAATCTAATCGGATGCTATACTTGGCGGGAACACCAGAGGGCGGGAACGTTTCTCCCTGCAGCGCGAGAGAAACCAACGGCTCCAGAGAACAATCAAGCAGCGCGGTGCTCCAAACACAGGTAATAAACCCCGTTAAACACATTCACAGCACCGCGGGATGTCTCCCGGTAAGAACCTTCCTCAGGTGTTTGCGCGACAGCTACGTTTCAGGCAAACATCTGCAGCGCTAGTTATTTGAGGTAAGTTTCTGCAGCATCTGCGGCACAAAAGCGTCGCGTTTAACTTCTCGACGAAGTTCATCTGATTGACCATTAAACGTGTTAGTCCTCGTGTAGGTTTACAGGCATGTGTGCTTTATCAAAGTAAAAGCGAGGCCCGACTGTTAGCGATACTCGGTTTCTTGTTTCATGTGCTTTTCACGACAAACATTTAAATCAAACGAGCTGAGGAGAAAAGCTCCATCAGACGCGCTCAGGTGAGGACCCCTCCCCCAACACCGCCCTAACCCGAACAACACTGCATACATCACATATAAACCCTCCATATATCACATTATCCAGCTAAAGCACGAGCGTGTGTTGCTGTTTCAAACTGCTGAATTGTTGTAAGGGTGTTTCTGTCTGGAACAGTGTAACTTATAACAAAACCTGCACAGTTGCAACAAAAAACCAGCCCAATGTTCGAAGGGGTGCGGACACCACGCGGTGAAATAAGCATTTTCTGGGCTAACGTTAAATATCACGTTATTGGGGTCGCTTAAAGTAGCACAATTGCTAGGTTTTCACAGCAAAACTAGCCCACTGGCTTTTCAGAAGGGATCCCGGTAAAAATCGTGTACTGGGGGTAAAATACATGGCTTGATGTTAAACGGTTTGGAAGCAGGATTGGCTCAGAAGAGGTGCTTGGTGGGAAACGCAACTGAAGAAGTGTAATCCGCTCCGGAGAGTGTGAAGCCTGCAATGCTGTGTGTTTGTGTTTCAGAAGGATGTCAGACTCGGACGACTCTGATCTGGAGGAGCGAGCAGACGTGGTGCTTCACAGAACCAAGATCGTGAGTAGAATAGAGAGGAAGGCGTCCGACTGTGGTGAACACACCTGTGATTCCCTGTTTCTCTCTCAGATCTATCAGAGCCAGTTCCCGTACATCCACATGGATCCGCCCGGTGAGTGACACAGCTCTGTGTAGTGTGTAGTGTTGGTGATCCGCTGCAGGTGATTCAGTGTAGATGTGTTTGACAGACGTCATCTACGAGCGCTGGAGCAGGATCAAGCCCGAGGTGAAGAAGCACGTGGGTCATCTGATGCATGTGTCTGTGTTCTGGTGGCACATCCTCCTGAGACAGCAGGACAATCACCCCACCACCTTCTGGGCCGTGGAGATGGGCTTCCTGGACTCCAAGTGAGTGTCTTCAGCAAACCGTCAAGTCCCCTTTATTTATATAGCGCTTCTCACAATACAGATTGTGTTAACTAGTGAGATGCTCTGTGTTACGCTCCTTCGGAGAGCACTTCATCAGCTGTATGTCATGGGCTGGGAAATTTGTTTCTCTTAACTAATATCTTCATTCAAAACTGTTGTGGCAAAACATTATATTAAAAAAAGGGTGGGCTATATGGCAAAAATATATTCATCCATCTGTCAATTCTGCTATAATCTTTTATGTTTATACCATAATATACTCACTCAAAAGTGGTTTTAAACCTGAATGAGTTTCTTCTGCTGAACACATAATCTTTTTTGAAGAATGTGGAAAATAGTATTCCACAGTAAACCAGCAAAAATCACCCAGTCTAAAAATGAGTTTCTCATTGCCTGTTTTTCAGTGTGTCAAATGATCTGAGTCTGAAGAGGCTTGAGAAGATTGAGATTCTGGAAAGCATTCTGGATGCCATGGAGAGAGGCGTACGTATGAAAGCCCTGATTCAGCCCTGATCGCTCACACCAGCGATGGGCTCGTGCAGCTGTGGGAAACTGGGAGAAGAGGGCTTTCACTGATGTTCATGTGTGTTCTCCAGACACGTGTGTTAGTGTTTCTCAGGTCTGATGTTGTCTTGTCTTGTTCAGCTGTCTCACTCGGACACGGAGACGAAAGCCCGAGCCGTGGTGTCCCTGAGCAGACTGTTCTCTGCGGTAGGTTTCTGCGCCGCTGCTGTACGCTTGTTTCACTGGAGTTTGTGTGTTCTGATGTGTGTCTGTGTGCAGGACGAGGACTGTTTGCCTGAAGCCATCGGTTGGCTGCGGGACTCTGGAGCTCCAGACATCGGTAAGAAGCTGCTGGATCTGGGATCGGTGGAGATCCGCTACCGGACGCTCTGCTTCGTCTTCAGCGAGTGTGAGTCTCGTTTCCAGAAGTGGGTTAGGGTTAGGGTTCTTGATGCATCTGGTCTGTGCTCATTAGCGCTCCCTAATGAACGTCTGCTCCCACAGATTCACGTTATCTTCAGGTGATTTCCTGCAGTAAGAAGAAAGCCATCGAGGAGCTGAAATCAGAGCCGGACTCTTGGACTTTATTGGTGAGAGTCTTTAAGATCAAACCTCATGTTTGTGTTCATATTTAACACACTGCATTCATAGTATTATTAAAATCTTTAGGAATTATGTTCGACTCTGATTGTGCATAATTGCGTCTGGGACAGAAATAGGAGACTGCCTTTAACTCCGTTTCTATTCCAGAAAAGCGAAGATATGAAGAACAAAGGAAATGAGCAATTTCAGAAGAAGAAATATGATCTGGCGTTAAAGTGGTACACCAAAGCCATTAAATACCAGTAAGTGACTGAAGAACCTCACTGCTTTAATTCCCAATCCACCTCAGTTTCCCGTGTTTCAATCGAATGTTCGTCTGTCGTCAGCCCCTGCAACCACATCCTGTACGGGAACAGAGCGCTCTGCTTCATTCGCTCGGAGAAATACCTGTGAGTTTAGTGCTAACCCTACACCGTAATCAAGAACATGATGGATCCGTGATACTGACTGTGGGAACTGTTTTCAGGAAAGCACTTGGAGACGGAAAGAGAGCCATTATATTACAGCCAGACTGGGCCAAGGTGAGCGCTGCGTCACCAAAACACTGCCAGCTTCATCAGTTTCACTTGGGCTTGAACATATTTGAATTTCTGCTTTAGAGAGTGTGTGAAAGAGCTGCTCTGTGAATGGAGAGAGAGTCATGTGATTGGTTTTGTCAGTGAGTTGTGGTGAAGCTCTGTCACGTGTTCTCTGGTCTTCAGGGTCACTACCGCTTCTGTGATGCTCTGTTCTATCTGGGGGAGCATCAGAGAGCTCTGAGGGCCAACCGTGTGGCTCTGGACGCCTGCGGCGCGGACCCCGAGGGACACCGAGACCTGCAGCAGCAGCACGAGCGCTTCCTGACGGAGCTGCAGGAGAGCACAGGTAACCTCTGACCCTTCAGCACACCTTCAGCTACGAGTGAACACGCACCGATTCATTGTGTTGTGTTCCAGCAGAGATCAAGAACAAGAGAACTGAACCCAAGAAAACTCCTTCTAAAAGCAGGTTTGTGCTCGTTGTGCTCTGCTGCTGCTCTCGGTTTGCTTCATGAGCGAGTGATAAAGCTTTGTTTTGTGATGCAGATCACACAGTGATTCCTCAGGTCTTCATCAGAAACCCAGTCATCAGTCTGAAGCGACGTCTCAGTCTTCAGTCCAGGAGAGAGCGGTGAGATGAACTGTTCTGAGTATAGATGAGCTTTTATGAATGTCAAGTCTGATAGCTGTAATGTTCTTCTCTAATCCCAGGAGTCTGGAAGCTGGAAGCACCAGGATGAAGCTGCAGGTGAGGGACCTTACTGACCGCAGTGTTGGTCATCTAGCACAGAGATATTCTTTCATCCTCATTCAGTTATGACACACTTTTATAAATCCTGCAGATTTGCTCTGTACAGCACACAGAAGATCAGAGCCTTTGTTTCAGAACAAGCAAAAACATCTTCCATCTTTAGCTGACTCTCTAACTTGAGCACTTTCTGTTCTATTTTAATTCTGCTTCATATTTTTTTTATTTAATAATAATAATACAATCTAATGATTTGGTGTAGTTCAGTGGATGTCAGGATGATGTAAGCTTCAGTGTGACTGTGCACTGTACGTCTGAAAGATGCTGGTCCTGAATAACACGGTTTGTATTTACTGGAATGACTGTTCTTGAGCCTCAGAACCTTCTTCAAATGAACCCAGATTGCTTCGTTAGGGTGTCATAATGCGATTTCATTTTTTCCTTTCTCTTTGGGGTGTAACAAGCTCTGAGTGAATGAAGATCTGTGTAGTGTGCCCGAGTGATCTGCCTGATGCAGTATTTTCGGTGGCCGATCGTGTATTATATTTCAGGTTTCACATTGAGTTTTGTCCAAGCAATTACAAATGGACACATTTAGTTTATTTGTCTTAAATCGTATTTAGAAAAAATAAATAAATTTGAACCATGAGTGAATGGTCACATCCCTACTCTGAACTCTCTCTTCAGCTGTTTATCTCACAGTAAATGTTGTAAATAGTTTGAAGCAGGGGGTTGAGTCTGTTCCCAGCTCTCCTCCTGCCCTTCACACCCACAGATCTCAGATGTGTCCGTGTTCGAGCGTGTGTGATTCTTGTGCTGGTGTTTCTAGAGTTAGTCTTGAATATTGTGCTGCTGGTGTAATTGGAAGTATGTCAGACACAGGAGGATTATTTCATGTGAGAAGTTAAACTTTCCCTCTGCTGGAAGGAGCTTCTGTGGTGCTTCCTGTCGTGTGTGTGTGTGTGTGTGTGTGTGTGTGTGTGTGTGTGTGTGTTTGCTCCTCCTCCTTCTCTCGAGGGCCGCTGCGCTCGTTCCTAACAGTGACGTGTGGTTGGTCTGGTTCTGCAGGTTCCTGATCACTTAATCATGCGACGCATTAATACCAAAATGCACTTGTTTTCAGGTAATTCAGGAGCTCGAGTGTTCACTGAAGGACGAGCTGACCGAGTCAAAGACATAAAGAGGTAATAACCAGATTAATTTAAACAAAATTACGGGGGAAGCTGATTTTTGTGATAGCTTTTCTCTGTGTTTTATTATTTGAGATGTTAAATATTAAACTGATGTGGTCTATGACTATTGCTCTGTTACACAAGTTTAAAGTGAACCATGAACTATTATTGACAGTAAAATAAGAGTCACTGATGCTAAATAAGGTTAGATTCACTTTCATTTCATCTTACATTGAAGCTTCGGATGATTTAGGGTTTGTTTCGGACAGTAACAGGATGTTCATTTCTGCTGTTTCCTCAGTGTTTGTGATCCTTATCTCAGCCTGTATTAACATTTTAACTAATAGAAGAACTTGAAACATTTACACTACTCATTTACACTACTAAATAATATTGGTGACGCTTTCCTTTTGTAAACATTAGTTAACTGCATTAGTTAACATGACCTAATAAAGTCCTGAAGCAGTTATTCATCTTGGGTTGTTAATTGCAACATTAGTGTGTGTGTGTGTGTGTGTGTGTGTGTGTGTGTGTGTGTGTTTTATTTGCTGTTTTTATCGTTTAGGAAACCTGAGTTTATATGAAGTGAACAGGTGTATTTTAGAAACTAAGCTTAACATTGCTTAAGTCTTTGAGGTTTTATTAAGTCATATGCTCATTGTTAGTGTTATTTAATTCATAAAGTATGACATAAAATAGAAAACTCCCATTGTTTCAGCTAGCATGCAGCAAACATTAAAGTGATGTGTTGAGCTAAAACAAGCTATATAGACAAACTTATGTCATGTCAATTTTTTTATGATGAAAATCAGAGCAGAAGGTCTATTGAACCGCTCTAGTGTCTGGATCTATCTTCAGAGGTGTTCACGGATGTGAGTTTCAGTCTGCGCTCGTGTGTGTGTGTGTGTGTGTGTGTGTGTGTCCTTGAGCAGATCCGCTCCTGCTTTAGGAAGCGTGGACTGACTTCACTGAGCCGCTTGTAAGACTGTGTTTATTCCTGATGAATTTGTCCTAGTGAAATGAGTCCACGGAAGAATAAGAGATCCTCATCTGCTGTCCCAGAGAAACCAGCGGTCCGGAGCAAGCACCCCCCGGTCCCAGACGCTCCGAGCCCTCCAGCGGTCAGTGTGTGTGTGTGTGTGTGTTAGTGTGTGTGTCAGTCAGAGTATCTCTCTCTCTCTCTCTGTGTGTGAGTGCAGTAGTGAGTGAGTGAGTGTGTGTGTGTGAGTGCAGTAGTGTCTGTGTGTGTAGTTGTGAGTGTGTGTGTGAGTGGGTGAGTGCGTGCAGATGAGTGCAGTTGTGTGTGAGTGCAGTAGTGAGAGTGTGTGTGTGTGTGTGCAGTAGTGTCTGTGTGTGTGTGTGTGTGTGTGTGAGTGCAGTAGTGTCTGTGTGTGTGTGTGAGAGTGCAGTTGTGTGTGTGTGTGTGTGTGTGTGTGAGTGCAGTAGTGTCTGTGTGTGTGTGTGTGTGTGTGTGTGTGTGTGTGTGAGTGCAGTAGTGTCTGTGTGTGTGTGTGTGTGTGTGTGTGTGTGTGTGTGAGTGCAGTAGTGTCTGTGTGTGTGTGTGTGTGAGTGCAGTAGTGTCTGTGTGTGTGTGTGTGTGAGTGCAGTAGTGTCTGTGTGTGTGTGTGTGTGAGTGCAGTAGTGTCTGTGTGTGTGTGTGTGTGAGTGCAGTAGTGTCTGTGTGTGTGTGTGTGTGAGTGCAGTAGTGTCTGTGTGTGTGTGTGTGTGAGTGCAGTAGTGTCTGTGTGTGTGTGTGTGTGAGTGCAGTAGTGTCTGTGTGTGTGTGTGTGAGTGCAGTAGTGTCTGTGTGTGTGTGTGTGTGAGTGCAGTAGTGTCTGTGTGAGTGGGTGAGTGCGTGCAGATGAGTGCAGTTGTGTGTGAGTGCAGTAGTGAGAGAGTGTGTGTGTGAGTGCAGTATTGAGTGTGTGTGTGAGTGCAGTAGTGAGAGTGTGTGTGTGTGAGTGCAGTATTGAGTGTGTGTGTGTGTGAGTGCAGTATTGAGCGTGTGTGTGTGTGTGCTCTGACGCTGCTGTGTGTCTGCAGGAGGACGAGAGCTCGGCGGGGAGGAGGAAGCGCTTCTGTGCTGCTGTCCAGGAGGCTCACACGGCTCTGAGTGACCAGCGCTGCAGGAACGCTCAGCAGTCCTTCTCCGTGGCGCTCCGGATCCTGGAGTCCAGCGGGACCTCGGTACTGTGTGTTTTGAACCGTGTGATGCGTGTCTAATAATGCTGTCTCTGTGTGTTTAGAGATGAACTGTGATGTTTGAATGGATGGATGAGGAGTGGATAGTGAAGTGTGGTGTGTGATGCTGTCGTGTGGGAGAATGTGAATGGGACGTCTGTTTCTACCAGTCACGAGTCCAGACACAAGTCTTCATTCTGTGACCTAGACTCAGACACACTTGAGCTCCATCTTTGATGACCAGCATAATTAAACTCTAGCCTAACTGGCCTGCATTGTTTGGCTGATATATTTGATATGTTCATCTTCATTAGTCTATTCCGCTTGTTAAAGTGTGATGATTTGTTAGGTCTTGCTGGAGAAATCTCTTCTTGTGTGTCGCTGGTTGAACATCGTGTCAGGCTCCGTGGTGTGTGAAAGTGTTGTAGAGAGTTGACTAATGCTCTGGACGCTTGTTCATCTGTGTATTTCTGTGTGTGACAGGAGCTGGGCTTGACAGAGCTGGATAAATCTGTGCTGATGTATGGATATGCAGTGGCCCTGCTGGAGATCGGACAGCCTGAGGTAATGACCCACAATTCACCTTGATGTTTACCTGGACTGTGATGGAGAGAAACTTCTGCTAGTATCATGTGGATGAAGTCTTAACCCTTTACTGCTCACTTTACACACTATAAATGAAAACCTTTCAGATGCCATTCCTCTTGTGCTCTCGTCTGGCGTTCAATCAGTGTCAATTAAAGCATCTGTTAAATGTGTTAAACCGGTCTGTGTGTGAAGATGGACCTGATTTCTGAGACAGATGCGTGTTTAGTCTGTCATGTGATACTCATACACACCGTGTCCACATTTCCTCCGAAGCCAGAGATATTTCACTGCATCACTGCAGCAGATCTCTCTCAAATCAAAGACTTGATGAAAATCAGACTCGATTGGTCATAACACTCGCAGTTTACACGTTCATACGCTCGATCTCCGAGAGATCATTACCAGTCGTCTCTTCTGCAGGTGTTCTTCTCTTTCTCTTCCTGTAATCCTTCAGGCACCGTCACATCATCAAGTGCTCTCTGTTGTTTAAAGAGTGGCAGACTGCTAACTAGCCCATGTAGAAATACACAGGGATTGTTCAGTGTGCTCTGATCTGAAGTCTGTGTCCTAAACGAGCTCTCTGTGTCCCTGCAGAATCAAGCTCGAGACACGAGGGCTACTCTACAAACCCTGATATCAGATAAAAACATTCTGAACTTCAGTTGTTAATCGATTGTGTTTCTTGTGTTTGAAGGAACTGGCTGAAGCTCAGCGGTTGTTCACCAAATTAGAGTCGTCAGAGAGGAAGTTTCAGTCGCTGGTGCATTATGGGATGGGCAGAGTTTACCTGAAGGAGAACAGGTGAGTGTGTTGATCTGAATGCTGCCGGACTGCATGCTGAATGTCTCTGACATCATTTCCTGTCTGTGTTTGTGTTGTAGATTTCCTAAAGCTCTGGAGTGCTTCACTAACGCACAGCTGATGATCCAGAGACACATCACACCTGGAAAGCTCACCTGGCCGACCACCAAAACTACAGTAGAGGAAACACAGCCGGCCTGTCTGCAGGTGTGTGTGTGTGTGTGTGTGAGATAATATTCTGGCTCTGATCCCCCTGAATATGTGTGTGCTCTTCACAGTCTGTACTCAACCTAAATCTGGGTGAACCGACAGTAAAGAGCATGCTGCTGTTTTACAGAGAGGAACGAGTCACACAGATGCAATTCCTCTGCTTTAGGAGATCAAATAGTGTTTATATGACGAGAGAAAGGGCAAGACGAGGCTTAAGGCTAGTCCCAGACTAAAATACATGATTGAGTTCTCAACTCAAATTATCCTGCTCTGACATATCTTAAAATATATCAATTTAGTTACCTGTAAAGTTTTCTTTGAAGACATTTTTAATAAAAGCTGCTTAAATATCTTAATTTAACAGGGGGCTAGTCTTGGCTTAATCTAAGCCCCATCTCTCACACCAGGCCATAATGTGATCTACTTCAGTGAGTGCTGTAGGGATTGTCTGGGGCTCTTCTGCGAGGTGTATTCAGAGTTTCTCTGGTCTTCAGATGGAGATTTACAGATCCCTGCTTCACTGAAACATATACATGACCATCACAGCATCTGTCCAATCATGATTACGGTTCCTCATGCAGCTCTAGAGCGTTCTTCACCTGTCTGCGTCTCTGGAGTCACAGTGATTGTGTGCAGATGCTGAACCCAGAGTAACCCGAATAGTCCTTGAGACGTGACATGCTGATGTGTTTCCATTCAGAACAATCGAATATAAAACTGCTGTTAACGCAAACCGAAGTAAACCCTCTCTTCTATCATTGTGTGTCTGGTGCTGATACGAACTGTTTCTGTCCTGAAGGAACATCTGAAGAACTTGATAGAGGTGTGTAGGTTTCCTCCTAAAGCAGACGCGGTCTGCCGGTATCAGCACTGCCTCTCTCACACGGTGGAGATCTACTTCAGCGATCCAGACTTTAAGGTGAGTGTGTGGAGCTGGATCTGCGTCTGATGGGTCTGACGATCTGTAACGAGTGTGTGCTGTTTCAGGGCTTCATCCAGCTGATCTGCTGTCAGAGCTGCAGAGTCCAGTTTCATATGAGCTGCTGGAAGAAGCTCAAAACACTTTCATTCTCTGATAAGAGTGACAAGGTCAGACACACACACACGTGATCACGCTTCTGAGAGGAACCTGAGGATGGCACAGTCGCTCACTGCTCTTATGTGTTTACTGCAGGATTTTCTAAAAGATTTGTGTTTTACGCCAGACTGTGGAGGTCAGGTCTGTCACATTGTAATATATTGCTCGACGGGGCTGATAAAGTGTGAGGTGAGATGCGCGCGCACACACACACACACACACACACACACACACACACACACTCTCTCTCTCTCTGTCAGAGAGCAAGCACTAAACTTCTCCTCCTCTTTCAGTTTAAAACATCTATTCCTAAAATCAAACCTGTTGGACGATTGAGAATCAAGCAGCAATGTACAAGGTGAGGTTTAACACATCATACACATCGTATTTCATACTTGAGCTGCATCTGTCGTTGGTGCTGATTTCTCTCTGTACCTCCACAGTATTAAGAAGTTGAGGTCTAAAAATGAAGGAAAGCTTCGGCGGAAACAGCATCAGTTGGCGACACATTCTACCCGTCAAGAGAGAAAGAGCGTAACGGCTGCAGACGACCCTAAAGACCCCACGGCAGAGAGAGGTGTCCACATACACATCTTTATAATAATGCTTATGAGGATCTGAAAACATTTACAGGACTTTACACGCCAAGGGTGTAGTTTAGTAGAGACTCTGAGATGTGTTGTGTAACGGAGCAGAAGCGCTGTTAATAACTCTTCTCTGTTCTTATCTTTCCTGCAGAGACACCCACAGACTGTATTTATATGGACCGTGTTTTACATCAAATTCATGATAACAGAGGACTATTTAAAGAAGAGTCGGTGAATATTTCTTGTATTTTGGATCATCTGCGGCCGTGGCTGGATTTATTTGAGAGTAAAGGACATGAGAGTGTGTTAAACAGCCGTAGAGAGCCTGGAGCTCTGTGGGAGCTGGTGGATCTTCTGCTGGAGTCCAGAAACCGTGTCTGGGCTCGAGTCTTTATCCAAACGCTCAGCTTGACGCTTCATATCAAACCCAGACTGCAGCTGTGGGCTCAGCAGCTGGATAACGCTGGTGTGTTTCAGTCACGCTCCTCTTCACATCCACTGTGTCCAGAGCTGTGTGTGTAACCTGATGTTTTCTGTGGTCAGGTCTGAAAGCTGCGCAGTCGTTCATCAGTCGTCACAGCTCTCTTCTGGAGGAGATGGACCTGAAGCCTCTTCTCAGCTTCACACCGCTGCAGGAGACGCTCATCCAGACGTTCGGCAGCGTTCCACAGTTATTCGAGCGTGATGGTTTAACTGTAATGGAGTATTTAAGACAGGCTCCGGCTAAAGACATGCGTCTGTTTATTTGGACTCTAGAGTCGAATCGAGAGCGCTATCACTCCTGTTCTTTCATTCTTGATCAATATTTTGAAGACGGTACGTGAGTCAGAACTAGTGTTTTACATGAGTGCGGAGTTTATGAAAATAACTGTTTGTTTCTCTTCAGATGCTGTTTGTTTAGTCATTAAAAAGACGGATGATGATGAGCACATGGTAAGAGACGCGTGCTGAAGTGTGTTTCTGAAGCGTTTCGTCTGAGTTTGAGAACATGACTGTGTGTGTGTGTGTGTGTGTGTGTTTCAGAGCTCAGTATTTAAGAGTAAAAACAGGCATCGTAAGAAGAAGCAGAAAGAGTTGAAGGTGAGTGTGGTCCGTGCTGCGGCGCAGGACCGGTGTGCTTGATGCTCATCTGTGTGTGTGTGTGTGTGTGTGTGTGTTTCAGTCTGTGTTTGTGCTGTCTGGGATGAGAGGTGGACATTCCAGGGATGAGGAGGATGAGGAAGAGGAGCTCTTCTCTGAGGAAGACTCTCTGTGAGTTCAGTCGAGCCGTTGTTCATAATGTCTGTGAAGAAGCGAGTCATTTTGGGTGACGGTGTGTGTGTGTGTGTGTGTGGTGTTCCAGGATGTTCCTGAATAGCATGGATCCGTTCAGCGTTCCCGAACACCTGCGAGGACAGCTGGAGGAGTTTGAGGAGCAGTATTCGGGATCATCACACCGGAGCCATTACCAGAGGATCCTGGACAATAACCCTGACCCCACTAAAGAGAGTTTATACGAGTGCGTCTCATCTCTACTAATGCTCTCCACATGGTTACATTAAGGAAGTAACAAAATATAGTTATGCATTACTTTAGGGAAAAAAAAACCTAACTTTCCCCAGCACTGGTTATGACTAACAGTTATGATGGAGTTAAGTCTCCTTTACACTGTTATAGAGGATCAGATATTGGTTTAGTTTGCTCTCTTTGATTTGTTTCTGTAGCTCATTTGAGACACCAGAGTAAAGACCTGTTCACACCGAGAACAACATCATTAGCTAAACCCACAGCTGTGTTATATCAGGATAACTCTAACACCAGCGAACGCAGCTGTCACTAATGTGCTGGAGTGTGTGTGTGTCAGTTATTTTGCTCAGATCCTGGAGGAGCACGGTCCTCTGTGTGCGTCTGACCCGCTGATGATGGGCGAGCTGGAGAACTTTCCTCCGGAGGCGCAGCAGAAGATCTCCAACGCTGGAGGACTCGAGTGCTTCCTGCTGGAGTCTCTGCGCTTCGTCCTGATGGAGGAGCTGATCGGGCTGATGAAGCACGCCGTGTCTCTGACAGACCCCGCTCCGTCACACCTCAACCCCTCGGCTGAAGAGTTCTGGCCCCTCACAGACTCCCTCAGCTTCACTGCGTCTCACCTCAGCCTCCCCGATGATGATCAGCAGAAGTCTGTGTCCTCGGATGTGTTCCTGCTCCTCCCCGACCCGTACGCCCTCGACTGTCCCGTCTCAGATCTGCAGGAACACACACCGGCGTCTGAGCAGACACGAGACAAACACACGGCTGTGTGTGTGCGGGTAAGATGAGACGCATGAGGGGAATGTCATCAGGATGGGTGCCGTCTCTGACCCCTGACTCTGTCTTACAGGATCTGGCCGAGCATACAGACGTCTCCATTAACACCGAGCCATACGTGTGCTTCGAGAGGAACAGCGTGAGTGAACGTCATGTGTCTGTTACACGTTCTCCAGTAGAACCAGAACTGATACTGATTCCTGTTTGTTCAGGGCGACATGCTCCAGACGGAGAAGCAGAGGCTGCAGCTGTTGAAGGAGATCCATCAGATGAAGGAGGATCATGAAGCCGTGCAGCAGAGGAGAGCCCAGGAGATCTCAGCGCTTCAGGAGGAAACACAGAACATCACTCTGAGCATGCAGGTAGAGAATCATCCGTGGAGACGTTCTGAAGCGCTCGTGTGTGTGTGTGTGTGTGAGTCTGTGCTTGTGTTCAGATCGCCAGCACCGAGCTCAGCATGTTCCAGCAGAAACTAGAGGAGGTGGTGAGGAGAGACCAGCAGGAGAAGAAGGAGAACCAGGAGACGCTCAAGACACTGAAGATGGAGATCAGAGACCTGGCAGATTTACACGAGAGGTCAGACACACAGACAACATCAGTGACACACACACACACACAGACAACATCAGTGACACACACACACACAGACAACATCAGTAACACACACAGACAACATCAGTGACACACACACACACAGACAACATCAGTTAGACACACACACACACAGACAACATCAGTTAGACACACACACACACAGACAACATCAGTTAGACACACACACACACAGACAACATCAGTTAGACACACACACACACAGACAACATCAGTGACACACACACACAGACAACATCAGTGACACACACACACAGACAACATCAGTGACACACACACACACACACACACACACACACAGACAACATCAGTTAGACACACACACACACACAGACAACATCAGTTAGACACACACACACACACACACACACACACACACAGACAACATCAGTGACACACACACACAGACAACATCAGTGACACACACACACAGACAACATCAGTGACACACACACACAGACAACATCAGTGACACACACACACAGACAACATCAGTGACACACACACACAGACAACATCAGTGACACACACACACAGACAACATCAGTGACACACACACACACACACAGACAACATCAGTGACACACACACACACACACAGACAACATCAGTGACACACACACACACACACACACAGACAACATCAGTGACACACACACACACACACAGACAACATCAGTGACACACACACACAGACAACATCAGTGACACACACACACACAGACAACATCAGTGACACACACACACACAGACAACATCAGTGACACACACACACAGACAACATCAGTGACACACACACACACAGACAACATCAGTGACACACACACACAGACAACATCAGTGACACACACACACAGACAACATCAGTGACACACACACACACAGACAACATCAGTGACACACACACACAGACAACATCAGTGACACACACACACAGACAACATCAGTGACACACACACACGCACATAACACCAGTTAGACACACTCACACAGACACACACACACACACAACATCAGTGACACACGCGCACACACACACGCACATAACACCAGTTAGACACACTCACACAGACACACACACACACACACACACAGAGACAACATCAGTGACACACACACACACACACACAGAGACAGCATCAGTGACACACACACACACACACACACACAACATCAGTGACACACACGCACATAACATCAGTTAGACACACACACACACACACACAGAGACAACATCAGTTAGACACACACACAGACAACACCAGTTAGACACACACACAGCCAACATCAGTTAGACAAACAACATCAGTTACACACACACACACACGCACACACAGCCAACATCAGTGACACACACAGAGACAACATCAGTTAGACACACACACACAGACAACACCAGTTAGAAACACACACACGGCCAATATCAGTGACACACACACAGCCAACACCAGTTAGACACGCAGAGCACACACACACACACGCTGTTTGGCTGCTGAATGAAGCTGTGTTCTCTAGTCACAGCAGGGACATCAGTGTGAAGCAGAAAGAGTACGAGGCAGAGCTGGAGCGCTTCCTGGATGAGAGGTGAGTCTGAGGGAAGGAGTGGTGAACGCTTTATCTTTTAATGCTGGTTTTAAATTGTATTTTTATAGAAAGTGTTTCAGAATATCACTGTTGCTGTATTTCTGTTCAACAAATTGCATTTAAAGGGTAATTAGGCCGTCACTACAACAAATGAATATAAACTGAATAAAACCTTGCAGAATCAAAACTTTCCATAACTCAGCACAACTCTTTTGTCCACATGATCTATACAACTGCATCATGACCGAATGAAGCTGCTCTGTACTATAACACGTGCTAGATCACTAAAACTGACGTGTGTGTGTGTGTGTGTGTGTGCTGCAGTAATCAGTGTGCGTCTGAGCGTCTGAGTCTGGAGGAGGAGATCAAGCGCTTCAGAGACGCGTGTGTGAAGGCCCAGAGGAGATCTCTGATGGCTCAGGTGAGTGCTCCAGCCGTGTGTGTGTGTGTGTGTGTGTGTGTTCCTGGACCCGCAGTGACGCCTGTGTGTGTGTGTGCTTCAGCTGTGTGTCCTGCAGAGCAGACGTGAGCGAGCGCTGAGGCGGCTCCGGATGAGCGTCTCTGAAGGGAAGATGGTGATCAAACACCTGACGGAGGCCTCGCTCAGGTACGGCTCACACAGGTGTTCAGTCATTTACTCCAGATGTGATGCGCATCTTCATAACTGTTGTTTATTTGATAGAGTATTTCACCAAAACCCTCCTACAGAGCACATCATGTACTGTGTTCTTTCACTGGAAGATTCTGAACTCGAATACAAACACATCAGTCTGTTTACTGTAAACACGGACCGTTATTACTGACGCACAACCTGATAAACACACTCTATACTAGATTCTGTGATACTAGTCATTTCAGAACTATTCAGGGCAGATAGGGTGCAGGGATATTTAACACTAAATCAGTATTTGGGAGCTAGTTCTGTTTTGTGTAAGACTAAGCATGTTGATTATCTCATTCTCTCTGTGATACACACACACACACACACAGTTATGCATAAAAATAACACAAAGTTAATCAATATCACACAGAGTGCAAGTTTCAACTCTAAAAACCAGCATTATTTGCATAGCAATGACTCTCTTATTAACAGTGACTTGCTGCCACCTGCTGGCGGCTTTAATTTCACATTTAATTTCTCTTTTCATCTGAGACCCTGGAGCACAAAACCTGTCATTAGGGTCAATTATTCAAACTTGAGATCTATACATGATCTGAAGCTGAATAAATCATCTCTCCATTGATGTGTGGTTTGTTAGGATAGATCAATATTTGAAATATTGAGAAAATCATCTTTAAAGTTGTTCAAATGAAGTTCTTAGCGATGCATATTACTAATCAAACATGAAGTTTTGATATATTTACGGTAGGAGATTTACTAAATATCTTCATTAACATGATCTTTACTTAATATCCTCATGATTTTTGTCATAAAAGAGAAATCTATCATTTTGGCCCATACAATGTTGGTATTGTCTTTACGTTAAAATAAACCTAAATTACAGACCCTTTATAATATTTGTAAGTGGGCAAACTTGCATATCAGCAGATCAAGTAAATATTTTCTCCACTGAATCTATTCAAAGTTAGAGCTTTAAAGATCATAGTGAACAATAACTTCCACAGGAAAGATCTCATCTCATGTGTAAGTTGCTTTGGATAAAAGCGTCTGCTAAATGATTACATGTATTTTATGTTATTTAGACACTTAGCTTACAGGCTAAAGATTGACAGTGTTTTAGTTCAGCATGTCATGGGAAGTCTGTGGAATATCTGAAGACCATGTAGCGCTTAACTGTAGCATCTGTTATAAGACTAGCCTATTAATCATTACCAGGACAATAATTACCCCCCCCCCCCCCCCCCCCCCCCCACACACACACACACACTGACTTCAGGGGCCTGTTCTTCGTACGTCACTAATTTATTTCATGTAAACAGGATTAGATCGCTTCTTTTCAACCAGAACTGAGACTCAAAATATGTCTGCTACCACCGCTACTTTATTACAAGAGTATCGTACTGATCCAGGAACAATCATTTAAAATAATAATCATTAAAAAAAATATTTAAAAATAATATAAAAATGCTGTGTAGTCCATAACAGCCTACTATAGACACAGCCAGTTTTACTCACTGAAATATTTGTCATAAGTATTACTTCATAATTGTATTAGAGTCTTACACACATGCTATACAGATAATAGAGTGGTGCATTATTCTGAGTGATGATGATATTATAAGAGTGGCTTGATGGAGCGCAGGAGATGCAGATAACATGATATTGACCCTTTAGAAACTTTCATTAATGCTGTCACTAGGGATGCACGATAATATCGGCACAATATCGGTATCGGCCGATAAAAGCTTAAAATGACCATTATCGGTATCGGCCGATATGAATATTTCTGCCGATGAGCCAAACCGATATTCTCCAAGTGAAATAATTGACCTGTTTTTCAGATGTGAATGTCTGTCTACATTTGTAAAATAATAAATTTATGGTAGAATCAGTACAGAAGAGATACATGGATTTCTCTTCAGTAAAATTAAAGTTTAAATATATCAGTATATATTTGTATATATATCGGCATCGGCCAAAATTATTTTGAAAATATCGGCATATCGAATATCGGCCAAAATCCAATATCGTGCATCCCTAGCTGTCACGTAACAAATCTGTCCAAATATAAAATGAAATGAATAGATAATTTCTACATTCAAATAAAAATGTAAAGACTGCACAACTATTATAAATTGCGAATCAAAATAATTGGGAATCATGAAAAATATTCTAATAAAAACAAGTATCTATTATTTGTCTCATGTATCTATTATCACATTTATGTAGTTTTGTTTGCTTGGCTGTTTCCTTATAAAAGTCCAGAAATTTGTTTTTCGTCGGGTGTCGTTTTAAATGATATGACGTCATCACATTGCCGTCTGCCACCAGCCAATCGCTGCACTGCTGATCATGGGTTCGAGTATCGATACATATCCCCTTTTAAGACAACACATGAACGCGCAATTATCTCAGATAACTCAATCCAGCGATACTAATCATACACAACAGGTGTGTTGGAAGAACCCAATGAGCCGGATCAGGATTAGCACGATGATATCATCTTGGATGTGTCATTTGATCTCGGATGTAATGAGTGACGTACGAGGAACGGGCCCCAGGAGTCCTGCAGATATCAGCACACTAACACACTCGGAGAGATTGTGATGGTAAGTGTGTGTCAGTATCTCACAGCTGAAGATGTTTACTGTGCTGCAGTTTCCCCTCCGGAGCGCTGTCAGTCATAGACCACTGGAGGAAACACGTGTGTGACGCTGAAGAACAGATCCACAGAACACAGGTGAGCTTCCTTCTGTTCCCTGTGAGTGTGTGTGTGTGTGTGTGTGAGAGAGAGTGTGTGTGTGTGTGACGCTGAAGAACAGATCCACAGAACACAGGTGAGCTTCCTTCTGTTCCCTGTGTGTGTGTGTGAGAGAGAGAGAGAGAGTGTGCGTGTGTGTGTGAGACAGAACCCAGTCGTCTCTGATCACTCCGCTCTGGGTGTGTGTGTGTGTGTGTGAGACAGAACCCAGTCCTCTCTGATCACTCCGCTCTGGGTGTGTGTGTGTGTGTGTGTGTGTGTGTGTGTGTGAGACAGAACCCAGTCGTCTCTGATCACTCCGCTCTGGGTGTGTGTGTGTTTTCTCTCAGATGGAGTTCGAGGCTCAGATGGATCAGGTGAAGAGCGGCACCAGACTGTGTTCTCTGCCTGACGTCTGTGTTCCCAGCGTCCCCACGGCCCCCGCTCTACCGGTGAGAGCTGCTCACTCTGGGTCACGTGGAGGTCAAGGGTCATCACTTCTGACCAGTGTTTGTGTCCTGCAGGCCATGCTTCCTCCTCCGGTTCCTCAGCCGTCTCAGTTCCACGGGCCGTATGTGTCACTTCCTCCCGGCCGCACAGCCACGCCCACAGGAAGCAGCACACCGACAGACAGACTTCCTGAAGAACCTGTGACCCGCCGGCCCCCAGCGCCGCCCCCCCTCACGGTGTACGACCGGATCCTGGAGAGACTCCACATGATGTTCCCTCACTACAGCAGGTGCTCACACACACACAGATACACACACACACACTCTCAATCACACACACAAACATACACTCTCAATCACTCGCACACATATACACACACACACACTCATTCGCGTACACACACACACACACTCTCAATCACACACACAAACATACACTCTCAATCACACACACAGATACAGATACACACACACACACACACAGATACACACACACACACACTCTCAATCACACACACAAACATACACTCTCAATCACACATACAGATACACACACACACACACCTGTATGTGGCGCCGGGGGGCAGTGTGGGGTTCGGTGTGTTCAGTTGTGGTATCATCGGCCCGAGACTCAAACACACAACCCTAGGGTCAGGGGTCACTCTCTAACCACTGTCCTCTTTCAGAAAGAAAACAGCTATTTTAATTAGTTTACTGTGTTTGTTCTGAGCGCTGGTGTGTGTGTGTGTGTGTGTGTGTGTGTAGGCCGGTGCTGAATAAGTTCATCCAGGAGGTGCGTGTGTCCAGTGGAGGCGCTCTCAACACACTGACCTATGATGATGTCATCAACCGAGTGGCCCAGCTCATCCTGGACCATCAGGAGAACACGCGTGTGCGTAACCGCTCGTGTGTGTTTGTGTGTGAGTGTGAAGAGTGTGTGAGTGTGAGGAGTGACGGTGTTGTTCTGGTGCAGGAGCAGGTGAACCTCACGGCTGGAGACGCCCCGGGTCACATGACCGCTCCGTCTGATGCTGCTGTCAGAGCCACCGGGTCACTCACACACGCCTGGAAGAACATGTCCGAGAAACATCACAACAGAGCGCTGGCGGTAACACACACACACACACACACACACACACACACACACACACACACACACTCATCTAGAGGCTGTCTCACACTGAAGCTGATGCGGATCACTGACGAACCGTGCTTTCACTCCGCTCTGCTCACACACACACACACACACACACACACACACACACAGCTGTTGACCCACAATGCACTTTTCCCTGAGATGTGCATCTCATATGGATTGAACATCATCCCAGATCTCCTTATTCAGTGGAGGAGTAGACTGATAGAAACGATCAAGAACCTGATTAAATGATGAGAACACCTCTTCTTCAGCGTCAGCTAGCTTCTCTTCTGAGACTAGCTTCTCTCATGATTCATGGGATTGATCCGTGCATGCGGATCAACTTCTGTCATAGTTAGAGTAATATGGTTCTTCATCAGAAGTATTTCTGACTTTAATTCTGAGAACGAGATCCTCTTCTGCTGTTATCAGCTGGACTCGGAACGAATTTGTGTTGTTGCGTTGTACAAGAAAATATTAACTGTTGTGCTTACATCTATACAGTTTTTAGTTAAGCTTGAAAACCATCCATCGCTTCCTAAATGTGTGTGTGTGTGTGTGTGTGTGCTTCAGCTGAACATGGAGGATCCCTGCATCATCTGTCACGAGGACATGAGTCCAGAGGAAGTGTGTGTGCTGGCGTGCCGTCACAGCTTCCACAGAGAGGTCAGGATCTGCTCTCGTCACGTCCCCTGAGCGTCTGATGTAGACCGACCGACTGACTGTGTGTGTGTGTGTGTGTGTGTGTGTGTTTCAGTGTATAAAGTCGTGGCTGAAGGAGCAGAGCACGTGTCCCACCTGTCGAGAACACGCTCTGTTACCGGAGGACTTCCCCCTGCTGCCCGGGAGACAGCGCAGGAGCCACACGCCCGCCGCCGCCTTCAACTGACCCCTGTTCATCTGCACACACACACACACACGCCGCCTTCAACTGACCCCTGTTCATCTGCACACACACACACACACGCCGCCTTCAACTGACCCCTGTTCATCTGCACACACACACACACACGCCGCCTTCAACTGACCCCTGTTCATCTGCACACACACACACACACGCCGCCTTCAACTGACCCCTGTTCATCTGCACACTCACACACACAGACACACACACACACACTCACACAGTAATGATGATGCTTTGTGTGTCAGAGACTGATGTTTACTCCGGGGCACATCTGTGTTTATTCTCTAGTAATATTAGCTGAACTGATTTTACTCCTCCACTTTTACCTTTGTTTGTCATTTTATCTTGTAATTTTACTTCATTAAAACATTTAACCAAAGAAGTGTTCTCCTGATGTTTCAGACGGGCAAAAGCTTATTCATGAAACCAATGTCAAACTAACATCATTTTAGAGCAATAATTGATTCTAATTTTTTTTTATACTAATTTATAATCTTGTAAGTTAAAAGCTGGAATCCACTACACAACTTCTGCGCTGATGTTCAGTCTGGAGAAGGTTGTGTGTGTGAGATCATGAATCCTGCTGATGTTGGGACACACACCGATCACCCGTCCTCCAGTCAACACCCTGCGTCCTGAGAAAGATCTAATGTTTAGCTTCCTGTCATGTGACTATTGTGTCATCAGAGAAGCGTGAAATGTAATGTAGTCTTCTTCAAGTGGTTCAGCTGACGTCTAGAACTAAAACAAACCTTAAACGACACCACATCAATATCTCTCAGGTGAGCAGATGATTTTAGTAAACACTTTAATATTACAGAAATGTGAATATCCACTCGGTATAAAGAGTAAGAATGTGGTGAAGATGGCAGCTTCTCGTTCAGAGCAAGAAAACCAGGATTCCTCCCAAGCTTCAGACTCTGACCAGCTTCAGCGGGAAGTTTTCTGTTATCAGATGATCGTCCTGAAGAATGATCACGATGTTCACCTCGAATTCTGGAGGAAGGAAGAACGTCAGCTGGTCAAAACCTCTGATCACAGCGGGTTCTGAATTCAGATTAGATCACACAACCCAATCTGGGCTTTGGTCTGGATAAATTCATCAGTTTGTGCTGTTCGACATGTTTCAGAAAAACAGATTATTCTGATCCCAGCTGAAGGGTGAAGAAACTGGTCAAAACAGAACATTTTAACATGAAATATATCCTCAAATCCCCCGACAGCTGTCAATATTAAACACAAATATACACTCTTTAAAGTTTTTAGTTTTTTTAATCACTGATTGTAAGTGACATTGGCACAATCTCCATCATAGTTCTGTCCCTTCAGGGTCTCTGGAGTTTCAGAATCTGGAAGAGTGTGTTTCTGGATCAGGGTGGTCCGATCCGATCCAGTGTATCTTAGAAACTCTGACACAAAGTAAGAAGTGATAAGCTCTGGAGATGTAGACCGGACACTTACCGACTTTAAAGTTAGTGGTTTCTAGAGTTGGGCAGGTGAAGAGGCGAGGGAACACCATGTAGATGGGGATGGAGAGACCACGACACACGTCTCCTTCAGCGATCTGGATGTTCTGGATCTCAGTGGCGTCTCGAGCGTATCCCTCCGCACAGCCTACAGAGAGAGAGAGAGTGAGTGTGTGTGTGTGTGTGTGTGTGTGAGAGAGA